>NC_053424.1:81228580-81391989 GCF_007990345.1 Gossypium hirsutum | reverse complement strand
GACTCAACTCGATATCTCGTTATTTGCGCACCTCAAATCAATAGTCTTACTTTGCAATTCACAACCGCATCATGCACGGTCAACCAATCTAAACCGAGGATAACATCAAATTCATCAAACGGCAAAAGCATCAAGTCCGCCGGAAAACAGGAACCTCGAATTACTAGGGGACATTTCTTACACACTTTGTCGACAAGCACGTAACGACCCAAGGGATTTGACACCCGAATTACGAACTCAGTAGACTCAATAGGTAAAGTCTTACTGGATGCTAAGGTTTCACATATATAAGAATGAGTAGAGCCAGGGTCAATAAAAGCAATCACATTAGTATCAAAGAGAGTAAAAGTACCGGTAATAACATCTGGCGAGGAAGCATCCTCGCGTGCGCGTATAGCATAAGCCCTAGCAGGAGCACGAGCCTCAGATCTGGTCGTAGCATCTCTAGATCCTCTCTGACCACCACTAGCATTGCCCGTATTTCTAGATGGTCTACCTCGAGCAGTGGTAGCACCCGGTTTCCGACTCTGATTTACATTCTGTTCAGATAACCTCGGGCAATATTTAATGAAGTGGTCAACTGATCCGCACTTGTAACAGGAGCGGTCATGGAATCTACAACTCCCCGAGTGCCATTTACCACAATACTGACACTCCGTTCTGTCTCGACGGTCATTTCCAACACTAGCGACCGAAATGACTCGTGCACTCACAGGGGGTCGATCACGGTCTCGTCTAGAAAAACCCGAAGTGTCTCTAGATCGGCCCAAATCATCTCTAAACTTTTTCGATGATTGTTGAAAGGGCCTCCCCGAAGACCTCTTACGAAACTCCTTTGCTCCCATATCAGCTTTTCTCTTCTCCATACTAAGCTCCTCGGCTTTGCAAGCTCGCTCGACAAGTACCACAAATTCTCGGATTTCCAAGATGCCAACATACAGCTTTATATAATCATTCAGTCCATCCTCGAAACGTTTACACATTACAGCTTCTGAGGAAATGCATTCTCGTGCGTATCGGCTAAGCCTCACAAATTTTCGTTCATAGTCGGTAACCGACATGGAACCTTGTTTAAGTTCAAGAAATTCCTTCCGTTTTTGATCCATAAATCTCTGACTGATATACTTTTTCTGAAACTCAGTTTGGAAAAACTCCCAAGTTACTTGCTCTCTGGGCACAACAGAAGTCAACGTATTCCACCAATAGTAGGCAGAATCACGTAGCAAGGAGATAGTACACTTTAGGCACTCATCGGGTGTGCAAGTTAGCTCATCGAGTACCCGAATAGTGTTGTCCAACCAAAATTCAGCTTGCTCGGCATCATCGCTATCCGTAGCCTTAAATTCAGTAGCCCCGTGTTTTCAGATTCTGTCAACTGGGGGCTTACTTGACCTTATTTGGTCAGTCACCGGAGGTATTGTAGGTGCGGGGGTGGTATTAGTCGGGAATGGAGGTTGTGGAACAGCCGTATTAGTTCGAATGTATTGGTTGAACCAATCATTCATCACGCTATAAAAAGCTTGCCTAGCCTCATCATTCGGATTGCTAGCAATAGGTTGAGAGTCCGCTGGCGCTGTCCCCTGTGCGGGAGCAGGCGCTACACTCTCAAGATCATCAGCTATCGCTCGGTCGGGATCGGGATCCATTACTATAAGTAAACACATTTGCAAATGTCAGAAATCACCACACTATTAAATAATCATATAATGGCATGTATAGCTAGACCCAAACATATTACGGTAGTCCTAGAATCGACTAAACCGTGGCTCTGATACCAATTTAATTGTAACACCCAGTACCCGAGACCGTTACCGGAGCCGGACACGAGGGGTTCACAGACTAAATTCACTTATTTTCACAGTCCATTTTAAAAATTTCCAGACAGCTAACTAACTACGTCACTGTCACCTTAAAAATCATATCTTGAGTTCCAAAACTCAAAAATCAGTTTCGTAATTTTTCCCTGAAACTAGACTCATATATCCATCCACAATTTTTTTCTATAATTTTTGGTCGAGCCAATTAGTACAGTTTATTAGTTAAAGTCTCTGCTGTTACAGGGTTCGACTATTCTGACCTTCATGCATTACGACTTGGATATCTCCCTGTACAGGGCTTCAATACTGATGCCGTTTGTTTCTATAGAAACTAGACTCGGAAAGGAATCTATAAATATATGGCATGACTTCTAATTACTCTGGTTAATTTATAATGAATTTCCAAAGTCAGATCAGGGGATCTAGAAATTGCTCTGGCTCTGTTCCACGAAAACTTAAATATCTCTTAGAATCCGACTCATATGACCGTTTCGTTTCTTCCATATCAAAGTAGATTCATCACGGTTCGATTACATAATTTATTCACTATTTAACTCCATTCGTACTATTTTTAGTGATTTTTCAAATTCACACCACTGCTGCTGTCAGCATCTGCCTTTAGGGTAGACTTTACCTATTACACAGTTTCCATGATTCAACTAACCCTTTAGCATATATAGCACAAAGTATGATCGTGATTAACCATTCCAATGGCCAATCATTGCCAAGCATATCCACACCTCTCAATAACCATATACATACAAAATGATTATAACATTATGCTCAAATATATATATAAGCCATTTTCGCATGGCTATCCAAATTTATACAAAACTGAAGGGTACATGACCCACAACAAAAAGGGTAGTCCTATACATGCCATTTCAAAGTTCAACCAAAAGTGTACCAAAAGGGGGTTTGATAGTGTGGGCGACTTCGACTTCAATAATCTCGAGTCCGATACCTGACGAACCAAAATCTATAAAACAGAGATTCAAAGAAACGGAGTAAGCATTTAATGCTTAGTAAGTTTTGAGCCATAAAATTTGACACAACTAAAGTGTAACATTCATATGGCTAAACGGATAATTTCATATGCACAAATTCTCAATACCATACTTACTTCACATTACCAACCCTTATATTCATACACAAAAGGTCAACTTAGCCAAAGGCTGGTAGCTCATTTATCGACTGAGCGAATACTATTTGTAAGGGATCAACTAATTCAAAGCATATCCGAAACATACCTCATCGCTGGGATTTTACGAGCATATTAATTGAAACTATTACAGCAAGGTCGCTCATTCCCAAGCCAAGTACCTTCGGGATTGAACTGGATATAGCTACTCGCTCGAATACCTTCGGGACATAGCCCGGATATAGTAACTCGCACAAATGCCTTCGGGACTTAGCCCGGATATAGTATCTTGCACAAATGCCTTCGGCACTTAGCCCGGATATAGTAACTCGCACAAATACCTTCGGGACTTAGCCCAGATATAGTAACTCGCACAAATGCCTTCGGGACTTAGCCCGGAACTAGTCACTAGCGCAAATGCCTTTGGGACTTAGCCAGTTATCATCCAAATATTCATGCACATATCAATAAATCATGACACATCTATATTTCATTTTCATAATTAGAGTTCAAACACAAGTAACGTATTAAGCAATCCCATTTTTGGCTCACTAGCCACATACAAACAGCATGGTTTAGTTTGCTTTATGACACGATCTCTATGCACATATGGCTACCCGTCATACGTATAGACTAATTAACTCAACATATAATTCAAGTAGAATCATCATATCACCGTATATTTGTTATGCTCATACATCATGACTTAATCAAATCATAAACTAAGTCTCATTGCTCGAAAACTTACCTCGGATGTTGTCGAACGATTTCGATGGCTATTCGACCACTTTTTCCTTCCCTTTATCGGATTTAGTTCCCCTTTGCTCTTGAGCTTAATTTAAAAAATAAATTGATTTAATCATTTGAGCATCGAAAAGAGGAACTCAAGGTACTTAGCCCATATATATATACATTAGACATTAAAGTCACATACATATGAAATCATGAATCAACGCAACATATTAACCCACACTTCCTTTTAGCCGATTGTCTAAGCCAAGATAAAAGCATCAATATGCTTGCCTCTAACCGAATACATGCAACACTAATCTTCTTCCTATGGCCGAATATGCATGTCTATGTTGAGGCCGATTATATGCTTAATACTTCCTACAAGTATGGTTACTTGTATTGATTATATATCATCTTATTTCAAGTTCAAAACTCGGCTAATACACATATATACACTAGTAATCAAATACTAACATTTTGCACTTCACCTTACTACCATTTTACATCTACTTTCTACCATGGCCGAATGCACCAAGACACCATACCATTCAATTTTGGTCATGGGTTACACAAAGAACTTAATGTCTAACTCAAAAATGCCAAAAAGAAAATCCAAGAGTCATCAATCGCCATCACATGTATCATTACAAAGCTTCACACTTAGCATGCAAATGACATCAACACAAATCCACCTTAGCCGAAACTTAACTCATCTTCATGCCTCGTCACCACAACATCAAACATCAACCAAGAAGACAACACCCATGGCTGAATATCATCTCCATCTTATAGCAAAGATTTAAACCATGGGCTAGGTAGAACTCAAACTAACAACTAAAAACATGCATGAATCTCATGGACAACATCAAACATACCTTAGTCTAGCAAACCACCATAGCCGATTCTCTCCAAGCTCTTTCCCTTCCTTTCTTTCCTCTATTCGGTCAAAGATGTTCAAGAATGAACACTTTTTTTTTTTGTTTTCTTTCTTCAATTCACGGTAATGGGGGGGGAAACATGGATGAGACAATTTTTTTCATCACTCCTCCCTTTGCATTATTATTTTATTACCCATACTCCTTATTTTATCTTTCCTAACATAAATCACTAACATAACATGTTTATGACATGTTTTGCCCATCACCCTTTGTCATGGCCGGCCACTAGTAATTAAATGGGGGAAATTGACATGCAAGTCCACCCCTTTGATTACATGCACTAATAGATCCTTATAGATTAACCTATCACATTTCAAAAGTGTCACACACAAGTCCTATTGACTAAATTCACATGCAATTTACTAAATCGACGCTTAAAACTTTCACACATTCATAATCACATATTTTAGACAATAAATATCATATTCAAATAATTTGGTGACTCGGTTTAACGGTCCCGAAACCGCTTTCCGACTAGGGTCACTTTAGGGCTGTCACAAACAGTCACTAAATTATTTATAACTTGAGCTATGAAACTCCAAATCAAGTGCCGTTAATTTTCCCTAAAAATAGACTCATATATATTCTATCCATAAAATTTTCAGAATTTTTAGTATGGCCAATCAATACCAGATTTTTCTTAAAGTTTCCCATGTTTCACTCTTTGACTAATCTGACCACTCTTCATTACGAATCAAATTTCTCATTGTACAGATTTCAAAATATGTTCTCATTTATTCCATTTGAAACTAGACTCATTAAGCTTTAATTACATAATTTATACAGCTTCTAACTCATCTCTCACAATTTATGGTGATTTTCCAAATTCACGTTACTGCTGCTGTCCCAAGCAGATTTATTACCAAATCACTCTTTCACACCTAACTTGCATGCTTGTTATTTAAACATGTATATCACCAATTAATCATCACATATCTATGATTTTACTTAAGTATAATCTCCATTTCATCATTTTAAAGCACAACATGTTAGCCGATTTTTCCCCTTAGCATCTAAGGCACATGCATGCTCATTTGTTTGGCTCAACTTCACCTATCTTCCATTTTTCATCAAAAGAACATGAAACAACAACCATTTCCTTCATTTTAATTCATGAATAAATGCTCACAACACAACTAAAAACCAAAATATGCTTCAAGAGTTAAGGTAGAATCAAGACGAACTCATGAACATCAAGATAGAAGTAAACTACCATGAACTTACCTTCAATTTTCTTCCCCAAGTGGTCGAACATTCTAGAGCTTTCTCCTCTCCTTTCTCTTCTCTAACTTTCGGCTATGATAAACAAAGATGGACAAAACTTTGTTCTTTTCACCCCTTTTTCTTTTAATAAAATTTCATATTTCATCCATTTAATTCTTTAATACAAAAGACATGAAATGCCCATCATGGAACATTTACCTAAACCATTATCATGGAACATTTACCTAACCCATTATCATGGAATATTTACCTAATCCATTATCACGGAACATTTACCTAACCCATTATCAATTTGTACCATGAATTATGGATATTAAGTGCTCATATTATCTACAACAACATGATGGCTGGCCACTTCATGTAAAATGGGAGGTTTGTCATGCAAATCCTCCTATTTTGCACTCCTATTTATTTGGCCACTTCAATTTAGCTTATAGCATTTTCAAACATTTTCACATAGGTTCTATTTCATAATTTCACCCCCTTTTTCTTATGGAACAAAAATTAACTAAAATTGTCGGGTTCTATCTTAAGCTTGGGCCTTCTAGAGGCCCACTAACATAATTAAACCTCTGCCAACATTCATAGAATTCTCGAAAATTGGGGCGTTACAGACTCGGTGTGCCGCTCAGCAAGATTTTCCTTTTAAAACATTGTAATTCAATTAAAACTGTATATATATATATTTTAAAACACAAAAATAAATCAAGTAATAAGGCTCACTTCACAGCCCGCGTTTTGCAACCTGACTCTGATACCACTAAATGAAAATCGTGTTTTCATTGAAAACCCTTCTTAAACAAATAAAACCCTAAATAACTAAAAAAACCTTTCCATTACGAAAGCCTTGTTTAACACATTTGATTTTTTTTTAAAAAAAACTTAGTTGCAAAAACGTAGAAAACATACTATAATTTAAGAAATCCATGTTTGCTTCTTGTAATTATAATGAAATAATAATAATAATTCAAATAATAATAACATAATGAAAACCTTATTACAATCTGACCTGAACACACTTAAAAAGAAATAAAAACTTAAATGCTAAAAAAACAAAGTCTGAATTATCTTGCTAGCCGACCACCCAGAGTTTCTTCAAACATCGAACCTTCTACTGAGCATCACCTGAAAATAAAATAAAAGAGGGGGTGAGTTTTCGCAAACTCAGTGTGTACAACCCTCGATGGAAAACAAGCATTCAAAGACAAATCATCAAACATGCAACGCAATCCCATCCAAATTATCCATCCGCTACACACCAGCTCCGTCCCCCAGCACACCATGTGGGGATATAAATATCGACCCACCTAGCCCACACACCAATGGTAGCCCGATTGCGGAACTACCTTCATTTACATATTGGGTTTTAAAAGCCGTCGGTGGATCCATAATTGTCAAGCAACCATGGGAATTCTGATATACTTCCTCCGTTCCATAATTCCCACCCATATGCAACCTAAACAGAATGACATATGTATGCATGTCACATCCAAAAAACTTACATTCAACACCTAGGGGTATTCTGGTCATTCTCACCCTTAGGCGTATTTCAGTAATTTGCCCTTAATTACGGTTTTCACTTACCTTGGCCCATGAACAAGTCCTGTGAGCTAAGATGAACGAATACTATGCACTAGGTACGATTCCAGAGAAAAGGAGGTGGGTCACTAAGACTGCTTAAGTACCAAGCTCTCCCTCGATCCAATCTTAGACATGCATATACCCGTTGCCACACCTTAACCCTATGACTTGTCCATGGTCTCAATTAATTAATTAAGTTTTATGTAGTCATCATATACTAGGCCCAATACCCCTACATACATGCATATGGCCCACTAGGCTCAATCTTATTCAAATGGCCCATTTGGCACAATTCATATTCATATGGCCCACTAGGCCCAATTCACATTTATATGGCCCATTAGGCCCAAATCATATTATATTCATGCTCACATACAAATTTCCTAACACATAGCATCACTTATCAATCCCTACCTATTATGGGCCCAACAGCCCATCATGCCCATTTAGCCCATCCGGCCCATTTGGCCAATTCTCAACCCAAGTCCACGAAATTGCCCGTGGGCCTCAGGCAACCTGTCAGTTTCCTCTCCACGACTGTTCGCGCACTTGTGGGACTATCATAACCCAACTTTTGGCTTTTCGGCATTTTGGCTTTTGCTGATTCATTGTGTGTGTGTGCAGTGTATGTACACACCTGGTAGGCAAGCATGCTGCGATTTTCTTAGCCCAAACCTACAATCGATATCACTCAAATATTAATCTCACATACATATCGAATACTTTACCAAATGCCGGAATCTCACCTTAACCTTACCTTGCGCGATAAGTATAACAGCCCCTTCACGAACCACAATCAACCCCTAGATTTGCACCAATTGTAACTATTAAAACCAGAATAATAGGTGACTCGTATCCAACACAAGTCCCCTTACTTTACTATGGCTATTCGGCCAACCTTAGCCAATGGATGAGGAATACTTACCAAAACCGCAACACCTAAGGGGCAATTCGGCAATGAGCTAAGATCTGAGATTCGATACTAATTCCCTACCACAGTTGATTAGAAAGAGTGAGGGAAAATATTCGATACTTAGCAAATAAACCAATTGGGAGAAAAAAACTTACACTAGATTTGACTAAAGCAGAAGTAGTAGTGATTGCACTAAGCGTATTCGGCCAAAGAGGTTCGGCCCTTTACGATTTTGTATGGCAAAAGAGGGTTATTCAGCTCCAAAGAAAAAAGAAAGAAAAGTCAGCAATGAGGTAGAGGAAGAATAGAATTCGGCACAAGGAAGAAGAAAAAGAAAAGAAAGGTAGAGGGTTTTCGGCTTTTAGAGAAAAGAGTTTCTAGTAACAGGGTGAAAAAAATTCGGTCATTAGCTTCATACCCTAGCATTCGGCACCTATTTATAAGCCTTATAGCTTAATTTTCCCATGCCCAATTCCTCATTCGGCTCTATCACTTCTCCCTTCTCATCTCCTCGTTTTTCTCCCTAATAACCCCTTGATCCTTTCCTTAATCTTCTCTCCTGAACACGTCCCTTGGAGTCCACTTTCACGCCACTTTCAGCCTTCTAGATGGTCAAAATTAAACTTCTAAAAACACTAAGCTAGGATTCGAACCTTGGACCTCCTTGCTAGCTATTAACACCACCTCCCTACACTCTAAGTGGCGTCACTTAGCCACTCCTCTGCTAGGCTCTTTGCTACTATTTTCCCCTATCTTTATTTAAAAGCTCAATTACTTGCCAGCCCTGATTCTTTTAATAATTAACTTATAATTTCTTCTACCCCTTAATTCGAACTCAAACCTTGACCAAGACCTACCTTTGCGTAATTAGCACTTAACCAGAATTATTAAGCACGAAAAGAAAAATTCAAGATTTTTGGATTTTTGGATTTCGAGATTTTTGGGACGTTATAGTGTGATCTCATTTCATTACTGACGTCATAAACAGAGAGTTACACGGGCATGTCCAAAGCCACACGGGCATGTGTGACCACACGGCCTAATCCACACGGACATGTGACTCTCTAAACATGGAAAATTTCCTAAGTGTTGTAAAATTTGTCATATTCCTTGACAGTTTCCATTCTACGATGGCCGTAATCTTACTTGGGTCAACTCTAATGCAATTACCTAAAATGATATGTCCCAGAAACCCAACTTCTTTAAGCCAAAATTCACTTTTGCTGAACTCAGCATACAGTTGTTTATCTCTCAAAGTTTGCAAAACTGTCCTCAAGTGTTCAGCATGCTCGGATTCATCATGAGATTAAATCAATATGTCATCAATAAACACGACAACAAACTTATCCAAGTATGGTCGAAAAATTCAGTTCATTAAGTCCATAAATACTGCGGGAGCATTCATTAGCCCAAACAGTATAACAAGAAATTCATAGTGACCATGCCTTATTCGAAAAGCAGCTTTGGGCACATCTGAGTTTTTAACTTGTAGTTGGTAATAACGGCTCTTAGGTCTATCTTTGAAAATACTGTTGCTCCCCTCAGTGGGTCAAACAGATTGTAACATCCTGAAACAGGACCTAGTCAGAATAGTGGTTTCAGGACCACAAGTCCAACGTTAAAATATTTATTTCATGATCATTATGAGGTCTAGGATATGAAAATAAGCATGTGTTAAAGTTTCATGAAGAAATTCTATGTGTAAAGTGTCCAATTGGAAATTAGGGACCAAGTTGAATAAATTGCAAAACTTGGATTCTAGAATAAATTTATATGAAATTTCTTTGAAATATTAATTAAAGGTCCTTAAAGAGTAATTTTCCAATTTATAAGTTTTTGGACAAAAATGGGCATGCATGGAAAATTTGGAAAGGTTAGTAAGGAAGGGCATTTTGGTCATTTGGTTAATTAATGTAATAAAAAGGGAAATCAAGCAAAAATTCAATCATTTTCTTCTCCATGTTGTCGAATTTGAAGGGGTCTCCATAGATAGGGTTTCCCAGCATTTCAAGCTTGATAGTAAGTGTTCCCTAGCCCCGTTTTTAATGTTCTTCGTATTTTTAAAACCCTCGTAACATGCTCTATCTATTTCTACCCATATTTCAAGCTAGGGCTCATGTTAGAAATTTGACCCATGCATGAGATGATTGTTCTTTAATGATTTATGGAGGATTACAGAAGTGGGATGTTGGATAAACATATTTTTCTAGGTGATTTTTCATGAAAACACCAAAAAGGGACCTAATTGAAAAAGGTATAAAATGTGGGGTAGAAATGTGAAATGGAGGAAAATGTGGGCTAGTATGAGCTTATAATACATTCGGCTAGGCCTGAGTATCCAAGGAATTTCATTCATTTCATCATACGAGCCTAAGGATTAATTTGTAAAAAATGTGAAAGGTGAAAGGCAAAATGGTCATTTTACCCTAGGGTGAGTTTTAGCCGAAATTGAATAATGTAAGGTATTAATGATTTATTTTTACTGATATAGACCCGGAGGAACCAATTCTGGAGCTCGAACATGGAAAAAGAAAGGTTTCGGAATAACTGAGACACGAATCTAAAACGACTACGAGGTAAGTTCATATAACTGGAAGTAAACTCTTAATATACTTAAATATGCACGTTCTTGAATGTATGAAAATTTAGATATTCATGGCATGATAATCCAAGAAATGTACTAGTGTAATGAAAAGATGATAAATGTCCCGGGTGAAATAAAAAGGGAAATCCGATGGATAAATTATGGCTTACATGACACGAGATCCTGCATGTGTTGCAGAAAAGGATTTAGCCCAGACGAATAATCTGATGATCTCAACATAAGAAGGATCTAGCCGGGACAGGTGTTTCTTGAGTGATCCAGCCTCCCGAAGGATATAGGTGCATTAAGGATTTAGCCCAGACGGGTAATCCGATTAAGGATTGAATTTAGCCTGGACTGGCAATTCAGATTCGAGCTTATTAGAGCAATTGTCGTTAGAAGGGATTTAGCCTGAACTAGTAATCCTGCCGTAAGATGTAAGGTTTGCGGGAGTGCGTACTTGTGATGATCACTTGTATTACTTGATGGTAATTGGGCCATCCATCGAGATTTCTGAGAAATTCAACGGGATTAACATAAGAAATAGAGATGAAAATATTGAATTGATGAGCTCATCTAAGACTAATGATATGATGCATTGTTATGAGACTAACTTAATGATTGAGTGCATGTAATAGGAAACTATTTCTTGCTTGTTGGAATCATTGCCTAATATGGTTTTATGGTAATTAACCGGTAAGTTTACTTTCTCGTTATCCAGACTTACAAAGCATATAAATGCTTACCCTTTCTCTTTTCCCTATTTTACAAAGCTCGTGGACTCGTGAAGATTGAAAGACGGTTGGAGAATCAACACACTATCGACTTGTTCTGCTTTGATAAATAGATACTTTTGTTTTGTTTAATGGCATGTATAGGGTTTTTGGTTATTTTGTTATATGTTTCATTTGGCTTACCAATGTAAGGGTTCAAAAGGTATACTTATTCTTTTGTATATGGCCATGAGATATGGCTCATATTGATGTAGGTTGTAAACCTACTAATGATGCATGTTTATGTTTAAATGTTTCATGAGATATGATGATGAGGTTTATCATGGATGGATGCTTGAAATGGGACCTAATAATTTAAGAGTGGACATAGCATATAATGGTATATGGTTATAATATGGCCTAAATGTAAAATGTGTTGTGTTAATCCTTCATAAGAAAAGGATAATTTAGCATTTACTAAGCCGATGAGATGAAGCTAACATGCAATGAGTTATGCCAAGGTTGTTTAAGAGTATAATTAGGCCATATTAAATACCATTGAATTCTATAAGTGTGTATGAATGTTAGAGGGTGACCGAAGGCTTGAAAAAGAGCCCTAAAAAGGTCTACACGGGTAAACACACTAGCATGTGTCTAGGCCGTGTGTGATACGCGGTCAGCCCTCATGGGTGTGTTGCTTAGCCGTGTATCCCCTGCACCTAAAATTGTAGGTCAATTTGCATGGTAGTAAACACATGGGCAAAGACATAACTATGTGTCTCAAGCCGTGTGCTTCAAAATGACTGATGATGTCATAAACAGAATGTCTGAGTTTTTGGACGCGGGCATGTCTAGGCCGTGTGAGGGACACGGGCGTGTGCTTGGCCGTTTGAAACCCCTGTAGGTTCGAAATGAAAAATAAATCTAAATAATTCAACACAAGTGACGGACACTGGCATGTCCCCAAGCATACGGGCATGTGTTTTTGCCTCCACACGGGCATGTAAGGCATAACCCTAGGAACTTTACTAAAATTTTCTATAGTTTTTGGTTTAGTCCTGGATCAATTTAATGTATGTTTTGGACCTTGTAGGTTAATAGGGATAATATGATGTTGTTTGATTGGCTTTAAATTAGAATGGAACTTTATAACCTGTATTTTCTAAAATGTCTGAGTATGTGTCCGATAACGCCTCGTACTTTGTCCTGGTCTCGGGTACGGGTAAGGGGTGTTACATTTAGTGGTATCAGACCTATGGTTTAGTCGATTCTCGGACTAACGTAGCATGTAACGAGTTTAGCTATACATGCCATTATACAAATTTTGATAGTGTGACATCTCTTAACTTTTAATTGAATTTGAATATAGTAAATGTCTTCCAATCAAGCCCAATATGAGTTTGAGGGAGCCGAGAGCCATGCTTCAGCTTCTGTACAGCGAGCTGTTTCTAGTAGAGTAGAAAACCTATGTCTGAAGACCGAGAAGAGGCGAGAGCAGCCTTTTTCGATATGATGGATGAGTGGTTTGGGGAATACCTGAGAAACAGCCCTGAAATACCATGCCTACCTCCACCTACTAACCGACCTGATGAAGTACCAAGGGTTACTGAACCAGTGAGAATTGGTAAGGCCCTAGTGGATAAACTTAGGAAATACGGGGCTTAAGAGTTTAGGGCTAAGGTTGAGGATGATACTGAACGAGCTGAGTTCTGGCTCGAGAATCCTGTGCGAGTTTTGGATGAATTGTCATGTACACACTAGGAGTGCTTGAAGTATGCTGTATCTCTTCTGAAAGATACTGCATACCACTGGTGGAAGACGATGTCTTCAGTGGTACCAAAGGAACACGTTACATGAGAGTTCTTCCAAGCTGAGTTTAAAAAGAAATACATCATTCAAAGGTTTTTAGACTCGAAGCGAAAGGAGTTCTTGGAACTCAAATAGGAAATAAGATCGTATCAGAATATGAAAGGGAATTTGTAAGGCTGAGTCAGTATGCAACAGAATGGGTCCACTCAGAGGTAGAAATGTGTAAGCGCTATGAGGAAAGCTTGAATGACGAAATTAAATTGTTGATCGGGATCCTTGAGAGACAAGAATTTGCTGCATTAGCTGATCGGACCAAGAAAGTCAAAGAGCTTAACAATGAAAGAAAGAAAGCTAAGAAAGAAGCTCGAGTTTTGAGTAAGAGCTCTAGTGGCTAAGCACACTCCTTTCCTATAAAGAAATCGATAAGTCATCAAAAATGCTCCACTTTATCGGTAGGATATTCGGGTAGAGCAAGAAGCTCCAAGCGATATAACCCGAAGACTTCTTCCCCTATGGTAACTAGTGTGTAAAGCGTAGATGATCAAAAGCTGAAGTGTAAAAGTTGTAACAAATTTCACTTCGAAGAGTGCCGAATGAAGAGTGGTGTGTGTTTTAGATGTGGGTCTCTTGACCAATTTCTCAAAGACTGCCCGGAACGAACTAATAAAGAGGTTGGGTTAGCCCAGCAGCCGAATGCTCCTATTTCTCGAGGTAGACCCCTGAGACATCCCAAAAGTGCAAGTGGCAGTCAAACTATTGCTAAGGATGCTACTGCAAAATCAGAGGCTCGAGCCCCAATAAGTACTTATGCAATACGCGCTCGAGAGAAAGCCTCTGCTCCCGATGTCATCACGGGTACAGTTTCTATCTATATGTAATGCCCCAATTTTTGGGTTTTCTATGTTTCTGTGATTTTTTAAATTTGTGTGTGTTCTGGTTGGTTAAAATATATATTTTAGTAGGTTAGTGGGCCTTTGGAAGGCCCAAACTTAAGTTAAATCCGTGGTAGTCTTTGGAATTTTAATTTTATGAACAGGTGATGCAATTGGCGTTTTGTGATAGCCCTAATGTGACCCTAGTCGGAAAGTGGTTTCAGGACCACAAAACCGAGTCATAAAAATAATTAACCGTCATATTTGAAGCTTATTATATGTATATATGCATGTGTGAAAATTTCATGTTTGAATTTTGTTAATTGTAAGTGAATTTTATTAAATAGGACTGGTGTGAGAAAATTTAGAAATGTGCTAGGCAAATGTTAAAGTGGCCTATTGATGCATGTTAGAAATGCTTGTACTTGCATGTCAAATTGGCCAAATTCTAGATGGTGGTTGGCCATGTTATGGACTAAAGCATATTATAATTAATTTGTGTCAACATTTTATGCTAATAATTTTATGTTACAAAATGAAATAAGGAATAAGGTTAATAAAATACTAGTTAATGGGAGGAGAAACCAAAGTTTCTCCATCCTTGCTCCTCATTCCCGTACCTAGAAGAGAAAAGCTTTGAAAAATTCAGCTATGGTGGTTAGCTAAATCAAGGTAAGTTCAAGGATGATTCTTGGATTTTTAGCATTTTTTTTAGTTAGTCATTAAGTTCTTTGCTTAACCCATGACCAAAATTTGAAATGGTGTGGTGTCTTGAACATTCGGTTTTAGTTATTAAAGGATGAGATTGGGTTATAGTCTTTATGTTTTATGAAGAATTGTTGAAGAGAAAATGTTCAAGAAATGGTTGTTGTTCATGTTATTTGGATGAAAAAGAAAATGGTAGTTAGGTGAAGTAGAGTCTAACAAATGAGCACATATGTGCATTAGTTGCTAAATGGAGAAAAATCGGCTAACAAGTTGTGTACTAAGGCCGAATATGATTTTGGATACTATTGGGCAATGTATGTGTTTTGAATTGATGGAATGGAGAGGATGCTTTAATTGTGTTATGAACAATTATATGTTAAATTAAGGTTTGCTAAGCTAGCTACTAAGGTGAAATGCAAATGTTAGCATTTGATTTGGTAATAATCTGCTTGGGGACAGCAGCAGTAAGGTGATTTTGGAAAATCGCCATAATTTGTAGGAGTTAAATTAGAAGCTGAGTAAATTATGTCATTAAAGCTTGAAGAGTCTAGTTTCTTACAAAAGAAACTATAAAAACAAAAGAGTTACCGATCTTGAGATATTTGAAGTATTGTGGGGCTGAGTCAAAATGACTACTAGATTCCCTGTTCTGTTTTTATAAAATCAGTATAAATTGTACAAAAATGGCCCTAAGATAAAATTTATGTGCTTAGACTCCTTAATGAGTCTAGTTTCAAATGAAATAAACAAGAACATATTTTGAATTCTATACAATGAGAAATTTGATTCGTAGTGAAGGATAGTCAGTTTAGTCAAACAGTGAAACAAGGTGAACTTTAAGAAAAATCTGGTATTGTTGGGCTAAACTAAAAATTTTGAAAATTTTATGGATAATAGATAAATGAGTCTTCTGTCAAGAAAAATTTACGACAATTGATTTGGAGTTTTGTAGCTCCATTTATAAAAACTTTAGTGACTGTTGCTCAGGAAGTCAGCTTATAGGGAAATTGTAATTATATTGTAAACATTAATGAAAATTTGCTAATGAATTATTTAATGATTTTTATAAAGCTTACTATAATCTATGTGTGTGAAAGTCGAATCTATATGTATTATATTCTGAAAGTAATACTTGAATAGTCGATTAATGACTAGTTTAAAAATTTGTTGAACTTAAGCTCAAGAGCATAGGGGGGCAATTTCAGATAAGGGAAAGGAAAAAGTAATCGAATAGCCGTTGAAGTCGTTCGACAACATTCGAGGTAAGTCTTCAAGTAATGAAACTTAGTTTATGATTTGATTAAGTCATGTCATATAAGCATAACGAATAAACGGAGATATAATGATTAGTTTATACTTATGACAGGTGGCCGAATGTGTATAGAGATCATGTTAGAAAGCCACTCAAAATCATGCTCTTTGTATGTGGCTATTGAGCCGAAATTGGTAAGGTTTGATAAGTGTCTTGTGTTTGAGCTTTAGTAATGAAAATAAAATATGGATGTGTCATGATTTATTGATATTGTGCATGAGTATTCGAATGATATCCGGGTTAAGTCCTGAAGGCATTTATGCTAGTGATTATATCCGGGCTGTGACAGCCCTAATGTGACCCTAGTCGGGAAGTGGTTTCGGGACCACAAAACCGAGTCATAAAAATAATTAACCGTCATATTTGATGCTTATTATATGTATATATGCATGTGTGAAAATTTCATATTTGAATTTTGTTAATTGTAGGTGAATTTTAGCAAATAGGACTTATGTGAGAAAATTTAGAAATGTGCTAGGCAAATGTAAAGTGGCCTATTAATGCATGTCATAGAAATGATGGGTTTGCATGTCAAATTACCCAAAATTTGAGCTAGTGGCCGGCCATGCTATGGGTCATATCATATTATAAACATGGTGTGTTAATGTTTTATGTTAGAAAGAATAAAATAAAAGGGTTAGTAATAAAATAAGGGGATGAAGGGTGATGAAAACAAAGAAAAGAAAAAAAAATGTTCATCCTTTAACATCTTTGACCGAAAAATCAAAGGAAAGAAAGGAAGAAAGGTTGAAGAGGTTCGGCCATGCTTGTAACTAGGCTAAGGTATGTTTGATGTTGCTCCATGAGATTCATGCATATTTTTAGTTGTTAGCTTGAGTTCTACCTAGCCCATGGTTTAAATCTTTGCTATGTGAGGGAGATGATACTGGGCCATGGGTGTTGTCTTCTTGGTTGGTGTTTGATGTTGTGTTGATGAGGTATGAAGATGATAGAGTTTGAGTGCTCAACAAAAAGGATTGGATGTGAATGTGTGTGAGAATTTGAAAAAGGTAGGTCTTAGCAACTTCATGAAGCATTCGGCCATGGTAAGAAGTAGAAGAGAAATATAGTTGTTGTTCATGTTAGATGAAGTAGAGAAGTTGTGTACTAAGGCCGAATGTGACTTTGAATATTATTGAGTAATATATGTGTTTTGAATTGATAGAATGGAGAGGATGCTTTAATTGTGTTATGAACAATTATATGTTAAATTAAGGGTTGCTAAGCTAGCTATTAAGGTGAAGTGCAAATGTTAGTATTTGATTACTAGTGTATATATGTGTTTTAGCCGAGCTTTGAACTTGAAACAAAATGGTAATTAGTCAATACAAGTGACCATATTTGTAGAATGTATTAAGTATACAATCGGCCTCAACATAGACATGCATATTCGGCCACATGAATGAATACATAGATTGATGTTGTACGTTCGGCTATAGGTAAGCATATTGATGGCTTTATCTTGACATAGAAAATCGGCTAAAGGAGAATATTGGCTAATATGTTGAATTTGATTCATGATTTCATACCCATATGACTCTAATGCCTAATATACATGGGCTAAGTACCTTGAGTTTCTCTTTGATGTTCAAAATGATTAAATCAATTTATTTGTTAAATTAAGCTCAAGAACAAAGGGGAACTAAATCCGATAAAGGAAAGGAAAAGGTGATCGAATAGCCGTGGAAATCGTTCGACAACATCCGAGGTAAGTTTTCGAGTAATGGAACTTAGATTATGATTCGATTAGATCATGTTATGAGCAAATCAAAATCATGTTCTTTGTATGTAGTTATTGAGCCGAAAATGATAATGCTTGATAAGTGACTTGTGTTTGAATTCTAGTGATGAAAATGAAATATAGATGTGATATGATTTATTGATATACGTGCATGAATATTCGGATAATAACCGGGCTAAGTTCCGAAGGCATTTGTGCGAGTTACTATATCCGGGCTAAGTCCCGAAGGCATTTGTGCGAGTTACTATATCCGGGCTAAGTCCCGAAGGCATTTGTGCGAGTTACTATATCCGGGCTAAGTCCCGAAGGCAGTTGAGCGAGTAGCTATATCCGGCTAAATCCCGAAGGTACTTGGTTTGGGAATGAGCGATCTTGTTGTAATAATTTCAATTAATACGCTCGTAAAATCCCAACGATGAGGTATGTTTCGTATATGCATTGGAATAGTTGATTCCTTTTAAATAGTATTCGCTTAGTCGATTAATAAGCTTCCGGCCTTTGGTTAAGTTGATCCCTTATGTATGAATATAAGGGTTGGAAATGTGAAGTAGGTATGATTTTGAGAATATGTGTATATGAAATTATCCGTTTAGTCATATGAATGCTATACTTCAGTTGTGCCTAATTTCATTGCTCAAAACTTACTAAGCATTAAATGCTTATTCCGTTTCTTTGATTCTCTGTTTTATAGATTTTGGTTCGTCAGCTATCGGACTCGGGAGTGTCAAAGTCGAAGTCGCCCACACTATCAAAGCCCTTTTGGTACTCTTTTAGTTGAACTCTGATAATGGCATGTATAGGGCTGCCCTTTTATTGTTAGTCAAGTACTTTGGTATTGTATATATTTGGATAGCCATGCGAAAATGGCTTATATACTTTGAGCATAGCGTTATAATCATTTTGTATATATATGGTTATTGAGAGGTGTGGAAATGCTTGGCAATGATTAGCCATTGGAATGGTTAATCACGATCATATTTTTGTGCTATGTATTTTAAAGGGCTAGTTGAATCATGGAAATTATGAAATAGGTAAAGTCTACCTTAAAAACAGATACCGACAGCAGCAGTGATGTGAATAATAAAAATCACTAAAAATAGTAGGAATAGAATTAAATTGTGAGTAAATTATGTAATCAAACCTTGATGAATCTATTTTCATATGAAAGTAACGAAACGATCATATGAGCCTTATTTTATGAGATGTTTAAGTTTTCGTGAAACAGGACCAGAGCGGATTCTGGATCCCCTATTCTGACTTTGGAAATTCATTATAAATTAACCAGAGATAATTAGAAGCCATACCATATATTTATAGATTCCTTTTCGAGTCTAGTTTCTTTAGAAATAAACGGCATAAGTATTGAAACCCTGTACAGGGAGATATCTAAGTCGTAATGCATGAAGGTCAGAGTGGTCGAACCCTGAAATAGGGGAGATTTTAACTAATAAACTGTACTAATTTGCTCAAAAAAAATTCTAGAAAACAATTTGTAGATGGATATATGAGTCTAGTTTCAGGAAAAATTTACAGAACTAGTTTTCGAGTTTTGAAACTCGAGATATGATTTTTAAGGTGACAGTGACGCAATTAGCCAGCTTGTCTGGAAATTTTAAAATGAACTGTGTTTTACAATGAAATAAGTCTGTTAACACCTCGTGATCGACTCCGGCAACAGTCTCGGGCACGGGGCGTTACACGGGCTAAGTCTCGAAGGCATTTGTGCTATTGATTATATCCGGGCTAAGTCCCGAAGGCATTTGTGCTAGTGATTATATCCGGGCTAAGTCCCGAAGGCTTTTGTGCTATTGACTATATCCGGGCTAAGACCCGAAGGCATTTGTGCGAATTGTTATATCCGGCTAAATCCCGAAGGTACTTGGGTTTGGAAGTGAGCGATCTTGCTCTAATAATTTCAATTAATACGCTCATAAAATCCAAACGATAAGGTATGTTTCGTATATGCATCGGAAAGGTTGATTCCTTTTAAATAGTATTCGCTCAATTGATTAACGAACTTCCGACCTCTAGTTAGGTTTGATTCCCTGTGTATGAATATAATAGTTGAAGCGTGAAGTAAGTATGATTTTGAGAACATGCATATATGCAATTATTCATTTAGTCATATGAACACTATACTTTAGTCGTAAATAATTTCATTACTTGAACTTACTAAGCATTAAAATGCTTACTCTGTTACTTTGATTCTCTGTTTTATAGATTTTGTTCGTCAGCTATCGGACTCGGGAGTGTCAAAGTCGAAGTCATCCACACTATCTAAGCCACTTTTGGTACTCTTTTAGTTCAATTTTGAAAATGGCATGTATAGGGTTGACCCTTGTTGTTAATTAAGTACCCTTGGTAATGTGTATTCGTATAGCCATGCGAAAATGGCTCGTATATTTCGAAGTATAACATTATGGTCTCGGATATGGTTATTAAATGGTGTGGAAATGTTTGGTAATGACTAGCCATTGGTATGGCCAATCATGGTCCTATTGGTGCTACATACGCCATGGCTAATCGGGATTACCCTTGATAAAAATGTATGTCAATTTGCTATTTGATTCATGGAAAATTATGAAATAGGTAAAAATGTACCTTAAAATAGATGCTGACAGCAACAGTGATGTAAGTTGGAAAAATCACTAAAAATAGTAGGAATGGAATTAAATAGTGAATAAATTATGTAATAGAATCTTGATGAGTCTATTTTCATATGAAAGAAACGAAACGACCACATGAGCCGTATTGTATGAGATGTTTAAGTTTTCGTGAAACAGGGCCAGAGCGTTTTCTGGATCCCCTGTTCTGAGTTTGAAAAATTACCATAAATTAACCAGAGATAATTAGAAGTCATGCTTTATATGTATAGATTTCTTTTTGAGTCTAGTTTTGTTAGAAAGAAACGGTATAAGTATTGAAGCTCTGTACAGGGAGATATCTAAGTCGTAATGCATGAAGGTCAGAGTAGTCGAACCCTGAAACAGGGGAGACTTTAACTAATAAACTGTACTAATTGGCTTGACAAAAAATTCTAGAAAACAATTTGTAGATGGACATATGAGTCTAGTTTCAGGAAAAATTTACGGAATCGGTTTTCGAGTTTTGGAACTCGAGATATGATTTTTGAAGTGACTGTGATGCAGTTAGCCAGCTTGTCTGGAAATTTTAAAATGAACTGTGTAAGCAAATGAATTAAGTCCATTCACACCTCGTGTTCGACTCCGGCAACGGTCTCGGGTATGGGGTGTTACACGTTTGGGCTTTTAAGGGTAAAGGGGTAAAAGATGACACAAAAAGGAGTGTGGTGTAGTGGCAAAGTGGTGCCACTTAGGGGACAAGGAAGTGACGCCATAGAGGAAGCAAGGGTTCCAAGGTTCAAGTCTTGGCTCTTGCAATATATTTTGGTTTTTCTTTTCAATAAATCTGGAAGCAAGTAGGTGCGCTTTAAAGTTTAATGTGTTGGATTTATGACACAAATGAGTTGATGGCCTAGTGGTGGTGGCGTGAGTTGGCATGTGAGAGGACTTTGGTTCAAATCCCTTGGCACGCAAAAGTTGATTATATTGCTATGTTGGGACGGCAAGAGTTGGTGTTGGTTTTAAACTCTGGTGATGGAGGGATCCCACATTGGGAAGCTAACATAAGAGTAGATGGAGAGCTGGCTTTAAATAGAGCAAACCATGAGGAGAGTAGGCATACCATTCTTGGCTAATCCCTTTCGCTTTGTATTTCTTATTACTCTAGCAGTAGGACGGCTATTTCGGGCCGCAATGGGCTGAAATGGGCCATGTGGTCCCAATGGGTCCGTAGGCCCAAGTCGATAAGTTGTAGAATTAGCAAAATATCCCTAGTTTGTAAAATTACCAAAATACCCTTGATTTGTGAAATTACTGAAATACCATCGACTTGTAAAATTACCAAAGTACCCTCAATTTACAGAATTACCGTTTTACCCTCGATTTACAAAATTACAGAAATACCCTTGTAAGGTAGAATTATCCAAATACCCCTGTAAGGTACAACTACCGATTTACCCCTGGAGGGTAAAATGACTATTTTGCCCCTCATGCGTAAATGACTAATTTGTGTGATGATTGGGTTAGTTGACGTGGACTTATGTTAGTTGTCGTTAATTCGTAAGTCTAATGTGTTAGTGATCGATTGTAGGATTATCGCGTGGAAGATATCGTCATCAATCGTCATCAACCAGGTGTGTAAACGACACCCTCCCTTAGACTGAATCGGTAAAAGTCGAAATACCAAAATGTTGGTATTTTGTGAACTCGCAAGCGTGCGAGCGCTCGTGAGACAGTTGTTAATGAATATGGTGCATTTGGATGATTAGAGTGCAGAGTGTGCATTTTCGTGCACAACGGCATTTTTTGGCTTAATGAGCCAAAAATGGGTCAATGGGCCAATGGGCTAACGGGCCAATGGGCCAACGGGCCCACTTTGGTAAAAAGATGAGGTAAGTACTTTTGATTACTTGGTAAACGTTAGAATGAGCATGAACCCCTAGCAATAGGTGATAATTACTGAAATACCCTTATGCATGCAAAATTACGATTTTACCCCTAAGGTTATTTTTTTTTGTAAAGCATGATGTTCTGTTTCTGTATACGTATGCCATGACATATTATTTCTGTTGCATGGGACATGGGTTTATATTGATGGAGGAAACGTTTGACATATTATTTCTGTTGCATGGGACATGGGTTTATATTGATGGAGGAAGCGTTCTGGCAGCCTCGCTGCAATCTGGTGACCTCGCCACATATATCTGTTCTGGTGACTTCATCACAATATCTGGCAGCCTCGCTGCAATCTGGTGGCCTAGCCACAATATCTATATCTGGTGACTTCGTCACAATATCTGGCAGCCTCGCTGCAATTTCTGTGGTGTGTAGCGGTTGGGTGGGTCGAGTAGTCTCCCCACATGGTGTAAGACTGGTACGGGGGTGTTATGGATGGCTCTGGGTTGGGATTTCTACATTCATGATATGTTTTTTCTGTATCTGCTATGGGCCTATGGGTTTCATTCTGATTTCTGTACTGGGCCAAGGCCCAGATAAGTCTGACTCTGAGGTTTGATCTATTTTAGGCTATGGTTGGGTTATGTTACACACTTAGTTTACCGAACTCACCCTTTATTTTCATCTTTGCAGGAAATCTCCAACCATAGTGGGCTTTGAGCTGTGAGGGATTCGGAGTGGCCACATCATCTGCAAAGTTGGTTTTTCTAAGTTAGTTTATTTTTATTATTTTTATATTTTGATTTAATTTTGGGTTTTAAATTGTAATAAGGCCGCTATTTAAATTTCTTTTTCCGCTATGGTTTTATTTTTTGATTATATTTATACGATGACGAAACTGCTAGCGTTAGGCTGTGTGGGTTTTCAAAATTAATGAACATTTTCAAGTTACAACAAGCACAACAAATGGATAGCCTAAAGATTGATAAATCAGCTTTTCATTCAACCGCTGTTTTTACAAAGACCACCCCAATCACCTAAACCAGCGAATGCATACTAAGTCGTAAGTCCATGTGACACGGTAGATCTGGCCATAACATCTGGGCCGGGTTTGGGGTGTTACATTTAGTGGTATTAGAGCCAAGTTGCAACAACTCGATTGTGGAACGGGTCTAAAAACGGGAGTTTGTAAAAAAATAGTGAATAAAGGTTTTCGAAAATCATTTTTTTTGGAACTTGATTATAAATTGTTTTCGAGAATGTTTCCAATATTTTCTCTTTACAAATAGATGACTTTAAAGATTAAAATCGGTTTTCTAAAATTAAGTTTTTTAGAAGGTGGCACACCGAATATCCGGCCCAAGTCTGTAAGTTTTCTGAGCCTTTCTAATTGTTTCTGAAATATCTATTATATGCTTGTACAAAACCTTATCATGGTACTTTATTTAGGGTAACACTGGAACTATAGAAACTCTGATAAGTAGACTGAGACTGTGACAGCCCTAAATTGACCCTAGTCAGAAAGTGGTTTCGGGACCACTAAACCGAGTCACAAAAATAATTGACCGTCATATTTGATGTTTATTATATGTATATATGCATGTGTGAAAATTTCATGGTTAAATTTTGTAAATTGTAAGTGAATTTTATTAAATAGGACTTATGTGAGAAAATTTAGAAATGTGCTAGGCTAATGTAAAATGGCCCATTTATGCATGTTGCAAATAATTGTACTTGCATGTCAAATACCCCTTTTATTTAAGTGGTGGCCGGCCATGATGGTCATATATATATAATATGTACTAAATCTTAATTAAATGGCCATTATTTTATGCAAAAGAAAGGAAATAAATTAAAGAAAGAATAAAAAGAAAAGTAATGAAGACAAAGCTTCATCTTGTCTTCTTGGCCGAATTGAAAGAAAGAATTGGGGCAAAAACATTCGGTCACTTGAAGCTTGAGAAGGTTAGTAAAATTTTGTTAGTTTTTGAAATTTTAAGCTTAGTTTAAGTCAATTAGCTAGTTCCATATTAGCCCATTTGAAAACTTGGAATTTTAGATGTTGGTTTGAGCTTTCGGTTGTGGTTGTCAAGGGAGGAAATGAGATTTTGTTTGTCTTCAACAATTGATGGGTATATAAGTGTTAAATGTGAGAAAATTTCGTTTGGGTAATTGAAATAAATAATTAGAGGCTTAATTATTAAAAGGTTTCGGTTGTGATATTATTTTTATAAGCATAATTAGTTCAATTTGATAATAAGGTATGAGGTGATAAGTAAAATTTTCATGGTGGTTTAGGTTTAATGACATTCGGCTATGGATTATAAGTGTTAGCTAATTCGGCATAAGAGTATAAATGTTAATTACTTATATTTGAAGCCTTGAAGAATAGGTTGTGGAATATTAAAGTGTTGAAGGTTAAATCTTTAAGCTTGGTTAATTTGGACATTCGGCTATTCTTATGACATTAGATATAAGGGTATGAAAGGTTAAGTCTAAGTAGTTGGGAGTTAAAATGTTGGTGATTTAGGTACGGTCTTTGCATGAAAATATACTTATGGAAATGGTTATTATTTTTTTTTTAAATGTCACTAAATGCCTTTATGTTGAGGAATATTCAGCTATGTTATATATATATATAAGTTTAATTTATTCATGGTAACTTGGCATGTGGATTGGATATATGTTAGTTAATACATGCATTTGGAGGTGATGTGTTTAAAAATTAGGTATACGGTTTGGTTTCATTATTGAGTATAAGGGTTAAGTGTTTTAAATTGCCTTTGATGTATACGTGTTTATATTGAAATATTAAGGCTATGTTAGCCAATTGAGGGTTTCGGCCAAAATATTAAAATAAATTGGTGTGAATGTTTTGAGTGATGAATTTGACTCTTGTGTCGAGTTGGGATGATATGTGTATTTTTATAAAACTAAATGATGCTAAATAAATTCGATTATGCATGGTATTAAGCTAGTATTATGTTCTTTAGTACTTGAGTAGAGCATATGTATGATGTTTAATATCTAGTTAATAACATCATTTGTACTTAATTGTATGGTATACATGTATTAAATCGAATCGCTAAATTGATAAGTTATTTAATAAAATCTATTTATTGAATCAAGCTCAAGAGCCAAGAGGGTCAAAATCTGATAAAGGAAAAGAAAAAGCGATCGAGTAGTCTATCCACAACTATTCAAAATATCCGAGGTAAGTCTTCGAGTAATGACCCTACTTGAATTATATTGAAATGATTAGTCATACTATGACGGATAGCCGAATGTGCATAGAGACTATGTTATAAAGCCAATTGAAATCATGCTCTTTGTGGGTGGCTATTGAGCCGAAATTGGAAAGGTTTAATAAATGTTTTGTGTTTGAGCCTTAGTAACGAAAATGAAATATGGATGTGCCAAGACTGTTGATTTATGTGTGCATGAGCATTTGAATGAGATCCGGGCTAAGTCCCGAAGGCATTTGTGCTAGTGATTTGATCCGGGCTAAGTCCCGAAGGCATTTGTGCTAGTGATTTGATCCGGGCTAAGTCCCGAAGGCATTTGTGCTAGTGATTTGATCCGGGCTAAGACCCGAAGGCAATTGTGCTTGTGGTAATATCCGGCTAAATTCCGAAGAAACTTGGGTATGAATGTGAGCGTTTTGTGCTGTAATAAATTCAATTAATACGCTCGACAAACCCAAACGATAAGGTATGTTTGCATGTGCTTCGGAAAGTCGATTCGTTTTAAATAGTATTCGTTCAATCGACTAACGAACTTTTGGGCTTTTAGATGGGTTGATACCTTGTGTGTGTATATATGTTGATGAAGTGTGAAGTAAGCATGATTATGAGAATGTGTATTAATAAAGTGATTCATTTAGCTATGTGAATGTAATACTTTAGTCAAAGCAGATTTCATTACTTGAAACTTACTAAGCTTTAAAATGCTTACCCCGTTGCTTTGGCTCTCTGTTTTATAGATTTTGTTCGTTAGATATCGGATTCGGGATCATCGAAGTCGAAGTCATCCACACTATCAAAGCCCTTTTGGTACTCTTTTAGTTGAACTCTGGATATGGCATGTATAGGACTACCCATTGTTGTTGTTCAAGTACTTTTTGTGATGTATGTGTGTACAGCCATGCGAAAATGGCTTGTAGAAGTGGAGTATGGCATTAGACCATTTCTGTTTATGTATGTATATATGGTTTCATGATGTGACTATGGTTTGGAATGGAAGTGTTGAGCAAATGATCAGCCATTGGAATGGCTAAATATGATCATATGCGGACCTATGTATGACAAAACCCTAGTTGGTCCATGGTAACCACGAAATAGGTAAAGTTTACCTTGAAAACAGATGCTGATAGCAGCAGTGGTGTGGATTTCCAAAATCACAAAAATTTGTAGGAATGGAATTAAATAGTGAATAAATTATGTAATCGAACCTTGATGAATCTATTTTCATATGAAAGTAACGAAACAATCATATGAACAGTATATTAAGAGATATTCAGGTTCTCGTGAGACAGGACCAGAACGGTTTCTGTATTTCCTGTTCCGACTTTGGAAATAAATTACAAATTAACCAGAGACAATTAGGAGTCAAGACATATATGTATGGATTCCTCTATGAGTCTAGTTTCTATAGAAACAAACGGCATCAGTATTGAAGCTCTGTACAGGGAGATATCCAGGTCGTAATGCGCAAAGGTCAGTGTAGTCGACCCCAGTAACAGGGGAGACTTTGACTAATAAACTATACTAATTGGCCCAACCAAAAATTCTAGAAAAAAATATGTAGAAGGGCATATGAGTCTTGTTTCAGGGAAAATTCACGGAACTGGATTTCGAGTTCCAGAGCTCAAGATATGATTTTTAAAGTGACTAGTACGCAGATTGGCAGCTTGTCTGGAAAAATTTTAATAAGTGGTTTGAAGTCTGTTAACACCTCGTGTTCGACTCCGGCGACGGTCTCGGCTTCGGGGGTGTTACAGAGACTGTAGCTAGGCTACCGCAAAAGGAAACAAACTTAAACTCTGAATTACTGTTGTTCATAAGACATCTGTAATAAACTCTGAAATATTAAACTGATTCATAAAATTCTTAATCAGATAACACGAAATGAGTACACGAGCAGCTCGTGGAAGAGGCCGTGGACGTGGCCGAGGTAATGCTCAGGCTGAATCTTTGTCTTCAGGACATGTGCCGGGAGCAGATGCATCAGTACCACTGGCAAAGAGGTAGAGTCTCATGATGCTCTGTCCCAGGCAATGCTACGAGTTTTGGAAAGGGTTGCTGGGGCAAGTACGGGAAACAGAATTCGGGGGTCTATTTCTGAGCGGCCCCGGGCCAATAGAGCAGAGATATTTAGGGGCGTATCTGGTGTAGCTCCGAATGTGGCTGAGTATTGGTTAGAAGCCACAGAGCGGATTATGGATGATCTGGACTGCTCTGTAGAGCAGAAGCTGAAGGGAGCCATATCAATACTTAGGGATGAGGCTTATCAATGGTGGCTCACAGTGAGAGATGGAACTCCTGTTGACAGTGTGACTTGGGAGCTATTTAAGACAGCCTTCAAAGGAAAGTATGTTGGGGCTAGTTACGTGGACGCTCGTCGGAAAGAATTTCTGAACCTGGTCCAAGGGAGTAAGTCAGTGGCTGAGTATAAGTCTGAGTTTCTGAGACTGAGCCGGTATGGTTCTAAGATTGTCGCTACAGAGTATGAGCGTAGCGTACGCTTCGAGGATGGTCTGAGAGATGAACTTAGGGTGCTGATTGCTCCGTAGAGGGAGCGTAAATTCGCTGCTTTAGTGGAGAAAGCTAAGATAGCTGAGGAAGTGAAGCATATAGAAGAATAGAATCGTGAGAAAGATCGAAACCATTTTAGGAGAGATTCAAGACTTTCAGGTGGTATGAACAGGAATGTTAAGAGAGTAAGGGTAATGGAGCCAGTTCGAGCAGTACCGATGAATGCTGTTAGACCGCAGGGTTGTAGGAATTGGGGGAAGATGCATATGGGCGAGTGTCGGAAATGTTCTAGTGCTTGTTTTCGATACGGATCTATGGAGCATAGGGTTAAGGATTGTCCCCAAGAACCAGATCAGGTTCAAGTTTTAGAGCAGAGGGTCGCTCAACCAGTGAGGGGTGGACCATAGTTTCCAAAAGGACGTGGACAAGGCAAAGGTGGTAATGGAAACGGTCGAGGAAGAGGAGCACCTGGGAGGGTGCTGGATTTGTTGAGGCTCGTCAACCGGTGTTGGTGTATGCAGCTCGTCGCCGAGAGGAGGGTGATGCACCTGACGTCATAACTGGTACGTTTCTGATTTCTAGTATGCCATACACTGCATTGATAGATGTTGGATCTACCCATTCATATGTTGCATGTGCTATATCTGGGTCGCTGGGTGTGCGCTCTAAGGAGATCGTGAGTGGGGTATCTGTACTAAGTCCTTTGGGTCACTCGGTTAGGGTAGATAAACTGTATAGAGATGTGCCTATAGAAACTCAAGGAAAAGTTTTCTCTAGAGATCTGATGGAGGTACCTTTCAGAGAATTCGATCTCATTTTGGGAATGGATCGGCTTGTTAAGCATAGAGCTACTCTGGATTCTGCTACTAAGCGAAGGTGTTAAAGACCACAAAGGATGAGGAGGTTGTGGTGATAGGCGAGCGTAGGGATTATCTATCTAATGTGGTGTCAGCATTGAGAGCCGAGAAGTGGATTCGAAAGGGATGTGAGGCTTATTTGGCATTTGTAAGCCAATCAGAAACTGAGGATCTGACAGTGGATAAAGTTAGAACCGTCAAGGATTTTCAAGATGTTTTTTCAGAGGAGTTTTCTGGGTTTAGCTGGGTACTATAGAAGGTTTGTGGAAGGATTTTCTGTGATGGCAGTGCCTTTGACAAAGCTTCTAAGGAAGGGAGTACCGTTTGTTTGGACTGAGGAAAAACAGGAATATTTTGAGAAGCTGAAGAAAGTTCTGACCGAGGCACCTATACTGATTTAGCCGGAGTCTAGAAAAGATTTTACCGTATGCAGTGATGCATCACATGTAGGGTTGGGCTGTGTGCTGATGCAAGTGGGTAAAGTGGTTTCTTATGCATCGCGACAGCTTAAACCACTTGAAGTTAACTATCCTACTCATGATCTGGAGTTGGCAGCGGTAATCCTTGCGCTTAAGATTTGGAGACATTACCTGTACGGAGAAAGGTGTATTATATACACAGATCATAAGAGTCTTAAGTACTTGCTGACTCAGAAGGAGCTGAACCTTAGGCAGTAGAGATGGATAGAGTTGCTTAAAGATTATGACTGCGCGATTGAGTATCACCCAGGCAAAGCTAATGTGGTGGTTGATGCCCTAAGTCATAGAACTGTATATGATCTGCGAGCCATGTTTGCTCGTTTGAGTCTGTATGAAGACGGTAGTCTGTTAGCAGAACTGCAAGTTAGGCCAACCTGGGTGGATAAGATTAAGGAAAAACAATCGAATGATGAGTTCCTGGTTTCTCGATTCTGGCAGGTTAAGAATGGGGATACTTCTGAGTTCGGACTGAACAGTGAGGAGTTCTGTGTTATCGAGGTAGAGTTTGCATTCCGAAGGACTCTGACTTGAGGCAAGCAATTCTGAAAGAAGCTCATGAAGGTCTGTGTGCTATGCATCCTGGAGGGAGTAAAATGTATCGCGACTTAAAGGAGTTGTATTGGTGGCCTGGATTGAAGCGAAAGGTAACGAAAGTTGTGGGAAAATGTCTGACTTGTCAGCAAGTGAAAGTTAAACATCAATTACCTTCCGGACTTTTGCAGCCAGTGAAAGTACCACTTTAGAAGTGAGAGAGGGTAACTATGGATTTTGTGAGTGGGTTACCCTTGACACCATCGAAGAAGGACTCGATTTGGGTAATTGTGGATAGGTTGACCAAATCTGCTCATTTCATACCTGTCCGCACTGATTATTCACTTCAGAAGTTAGTCAAATTGTATGTGGTGGAAATAGTGCGACTTCACGGAGTGCCAGTGTCGATTATTTCTAATCGAGATCCTAGATTCACATCTCAGTTTTAGAAAAAGTTGCATGAGGCGTTGGGTACGCGGTTGAACTTTAGTACAGCCTTTCATCCTCAGACTGATGGTCAGTCGGAAAGGGTTATTCAGATTGTGGAAGACATGTTGAGGGGATGCGTTATTGACTTTCGAGGCAGTTAGGAGGACTACTTACCATTGGCAAAGTTTGCATACAATAATAGTTATCAGGCAAGTATTTGAATGGCTCCTTATGAGGCACTGTATGGGCAAAAATGTCGTACACCTAGTTGTTGGACTGAGTTGGGTGAACGACAGGTTCTTAGACTTGAGTTGGTGGCAGATACTTAGGATAAGGTCAAGTTGATTAGAGACCGGTTGAAGGAAGCATCCGACAGATAGAAGTCATATGCAGATTTGAAGCGCAATGAAATTGAGTACTCTGTGGGTGATATAGTCTTCTTGAAGGTTTCGCCTTGGAAGAAAATATTAAGGTTTGGAAGGAAAGGCAAGTTAAGTCCGCGGTTCATTAGGCCTTATCGGATTCTTAAGCGAGTGGGTCCAGTGGCTTATCAGTTGGAGCTACCTCCAGAGTTGGATAGGATTCATGATGTCTTTCACGTCTCCATGTTAAGGCGGTATCGTTCTGACCCTACTCATGTTGTGCCGGTTGCAGAGATCGAAGACCAAACAGACTTGACTTTTGAGGAAGAGCCTGTGCAAATTTTGGATCGAGATGTTAAGATTTTGAGGAGGAAATCAGTTCTGCTAGTAAAGGTGCTGTGGCGTAATCATGGCAGAGAGGAAGCAACTTAGGAGCCAGAAGTGGCGATGCGTCAACAATATCCTCATCTGTTTGATTCAGGTAAAATTTCAAGGATGAAATTTCTTTAAGGAGGGTAGAGTTGTAATGCCTCAATTTTCGGGTTTTCTATGTTTCTGTGATTCTTAAAATTTGTGTGTGTTCTGGTTGGTTAAATTATATATTTTAGTATATTAGTGGGCCTTTGGAAGGCCCAAACTTAAGTTAAATCCGTGGTAGTCTTCAGAATTTTAATTTTATGAACAGGTGATGCAATTGGCGTTTGGGCTTTTAAGAGTAAAGGGGTAAAAGATGACACAAAAAGGAGTGTGGTGTAGTGGCAATGTGGCATCACTTAGGGGACAAGGAAGTGACGCCATAGAGGAAGCAAGGGGTCCAAGATTCAAGTCTTGGCTATTGCAATATATTTCTTTTCAATAAATCTGGAAGCAAGTAGGTGTGCTTTAAAGTTTAATGTGTTGGATTTATGACACAAATGAGTTGATGGCCTAGTGGTGGTGGTGTGAGTTGGCATGTGAGAGGACTTTGGTTCGAATCCTTGGCACGCAAAGGTTGATTATTTTGCTATGTTGGGACGGCAAGAGTTGGTGTTGGTTTTAAACTCTAGTGATGGAGGGATCCCACATAGGGAAGCTAACATAAGAGTAGATGGAGAGCTGGCTTTAAATAGAGCAAACCATGAGGAGAGTAGGCATACCCTTCTTGGCTAATCCCTTTCGCTTTGTGACGTGCTCGTTTGGATTGGGCATCAGCTAAAAGTGTTTGGAGCGCGAATTAACTGCAGTCTCCTAACAGGTGTGTATTTCTCATTACTCTAGCAGTAGGACGGCTATTTCGAGCCGCGATGGGCTGAAATGGGCCATGTGGTCCCAATGGGTCCATAGGCCCAAGTGGATAAGTTGTAGAATTACCAAAATACCCCTAGTTTGTAAAACTACCAAAATACCCCCAATTTGTGAAATTACTGAAATACCCTCGACTTGTAAAATTACCAAAGTACCCTCGATTTACAGAATTACCGTTTTACCCTCGATTTACAAAATTATAGAAATACCCTTGTAAGGTAGAATTACAGAAATACCCCTGTAGGGTAGGACTACTGATTTACCGCTGGAGGGTAAAATGACTATTTTGCCCCTCGTGCGTAAATGACTTGTGTGATGATTGGGTTAGTTGACGTGGATTTATGTTAGTTATCATTAATTCGTAAGTCTAATGTGTTAGTGATCGATTGTAGGATCATCGCGTGGGAGATATCGTCATCAATCATCATCAACTAGGTGTGTAAACGACACCCTCCCTTAGACTGAATCGGTAAAAGCCGAAATATCGAAACATTGTATTTTGTGAACTCGTGAGCGTGCGAGTGCTCGTGAGACAGTTGTTAATGAATATGGTGTATTTGGATGATTAGAGAGCAGAGTGTGCATTTTCGTGCACAACGATATTTTTGGGCTTAATGGGCCGAAAACGGGCCAATAGGCCAACGGGCCCATTTTGGTAAAAAGACGAGGTAAGTACTTCTGATTACTTGGTAAACGTTAGAATGAGCATGAAATCTTAGCAATAGGTGATAATTACTGAAATACCCTTATGCATACAAAATTACGATTTTACCCCTAGGGTTATTTTTTTCTAAAAAGCATGATGTTCTGTTTCTATATACGTATGCCATAACATATTATTTCTGTTGCATGGGACATGGGTTTATATTGATGGAGGAAGCATTCTGGCAGCCTCGCTGCAATCTGGTGGCCTTGCCACATATATCTGTTCTGGTGACTTCGTCACAATATCTGGCAGCCTCGCTGGAATCTGGTGGCTTCGCCACATATATATATATTTGTTCTGGTGGCCTAGCCACAATATCTGTATTTGGTGTCTTCATCACAATATTTGGTAGCCTCGCTGCAATTTCTATGGTGTGTAACGGTTGGGTAGGTCGAGTAGTCTCCCCACATGGTGTAAGACTGGTACGGGGGTGTTATGGATGGTTCTGTGGTGGGATTTCTGCATTCATGATATATTTGTTCTATATCTGCTATGGGCCTATGGGTTTCATTCTAATTTCTGTACTGGGCCAAGGCCCAGATAAGTTTAACTCTGAGGTTTGATCTGTTTTGGGCTATGGTTGGGTTATGTTACACACTGAGTTTACCAAACTCACCATTTATTTTCATCTCTACAGGAAATCCCCAACTATAGTGGGCTTTAAGCTGTGAGGGATTCGGAGTGGCCACATCATCTGCAAAGTTGGTTTTTCTAAGTTAGTTTATTTTTATTATTTTTATATTCTGATTTAATTTTGGGTTTTAAGTTGTAATAAGGCAGCTATTTAAATTTCTTTTTCTGCTATGGTTTTATTTTTTGATTATATTTATACGATGACGAAACTGCTAGTGTTAGGCTGCGCGGGTTTTCAAAATTAATGAACATTTTCAAGTTGCAATAAGCACAACAAATGGATAGCCTAAAGATTTATAAACCGGCTTTTCATTCAACCGCTATTTTTGCAAAGACCACCCCAATCACTTAAACCAATGAATGCATACTAAGTCGTAAGTCCATGTGACATGTCAGATCTGGCCATAACGTCTGGGCCGGGTTTGTGGTGTTACACTATAATACTCGTGTTTTTTCCTTAATTGATCCAAGATCAACCTATTTGTCCATTTGTATGAAATTGGTGTCTAGCATGGATATGTCTGTAGAGCCTACGAAATTTGTGATTAAGGTGTCAAACCCTCTAGGCAAGTCAGTCCCAGTTGATAAAGTCTGTAAGAATTGTCCCATAATGATTCAAAGTCATTATTTTTCTACTAACTTTATGTTATTGCCATTCGATAAGTTTGATGTAATACTTGGCATGGATTGGTTAGCTATGTATGATGTAATCATAAATTATGGTAGCAAGTATATCGAATTGAAATGCTCAGATGGTGAGATTCTCCAGATTTATTCAAGTGAGTTGGATACTCCGTCAGTTGTGATTACTTCAATGATGGCTCAAAGGTATATGAGAAAAGGAAATAAAGACTACCTTTTTTTCGTGTTGAATACTAAAGAATCTAAGCTGAAGTTGGAATCAGTACCGCTAGTATGCGAGTATCCGAATGTGTTTCCAGAAGAGCTACTCGAATTACCTCCTGTTAGAAAAGTAGAGTTTGGGATTGAGCTAGTGTCTGGATAGCTCCTATCTCTATTGCTCCATATAGGATGGCGCCAACCGAACTGAAAGAGTTAAAACCATAGCTACAAGAACTGACAGATAAAGGTTTTGCAAGAGCAAGCTTTTCGCCTTAGGGTGCTCCAGTATTATTTGTAAAGAAGAAAGATTGTTCGATGAGGCTATGCATAGACTACCGACAACTTAACAAGGTAACTATCAAGAACAAGTATCTGTTGCCAAGGATTGATCATCTGTTTGATCAATTGAGAGGAGCCACTATATTTTCAAAAATAGATCTAAGATCCAGTTACTACCAGTTCTGAGTTAAAGAGTCGGACGTGCCTAAGACCGCTTTCAGGACAAGGTATGGTCATTTCGAGTTCCTGGTCATACCTTTCGGTCTAACGAATGCCCCAGCCGTGTTTATGGACTTAATGAATCGTGTTTTTTGACCATACTTGGACAAGTTTATTGTGGTATTCATTGACCATATTTTGATCTATTCCCGTAATGAGTCTAAGCATGCTGAACATTTGAGGACTGTTTTACAAACCTTGCGAGATAAGAAATTGTATGTTAAGTTCAACAAAAGTGAGTTCTAGCTTTGAGAGGTAGGATTTTTGGGTCATATTGTGTCGGGTGATGGCATCTGAGTAGATCCAAACAAAATATCTGTTATTGTCGGGTGGAAGTCACCAAAGAATGTAACTGAGGTTAGAAGCTTTTTGGGCTTGGCCGGGTACTATCAACACTTTGAAAAAGGATTTTCAATGATTGCAACTCCTTTGACGAAGTTGCTGTAAAAAGACTTTAAGTTTGAATGGTCAGAGAAGTGTCAACAGAGTTTCGAGAGATTGAAGACATTGCTAACCGAAGCTCCAGTACTAGTACAACCTGAGCCTGAAAAGGAATTTGTGGTCTATAGTGATGCATCCTTAAATGGACTGGGCTGCGTACTAATTCAAGAAGGTAAAGTGATAGCCTATGCTTCAAGACAATTGAAACCACACAAGAGAAATTATCCAACACATGACTTGGAGCTAGCGGCCATTGTATTTGCCTTGAAAATTTGGACCCACCATTTGTATGGTGAGACATGCCGTGTATTCACTGACCACAAGAGTTTGAAATACTTGATGACTCAAAAGGAATTGAATCTGAGACAGCGAAAATGGTTAGAATTGATTAATGATTATGGATTGATCATTGACTACCACCCGGGAAAGGCGAATGTGGTTGCAGATGCACTAAGCAGAAAATCCTTGTTTGCTTTGAGAGCCTTGAACATGCAGTTGGCCTTGTTTGATGATGGTTCAGTTTTGGCAGAGTTAAGAGCCAGACCAATGTTTCTACAAGAAATATGTGCAGCTTAGATCAATGATAGTGATTTACAAGCCAATAAAACTCAATACCAGTCAGGAACCGAATCAGATTTTTGGATCAGTCTCAACGGTTGCTTGATGTTCAAAGATAGGATCTGTGTACCAAGAGACGATGAGCTTATTCGATAAATTTTGCAAGAGGCACATGATAGCCATTTGTCTATTCATCCGGGAAGTACCAAGATGTAAAATGATTTGAAGAAAATATACTAGTGGAATGGCATAAAAAGAGACATCTCCGAATTTGTATCGAAATGCTTGATATGTCAAAAAGTCAAGGCTGAACACCAAATATCTTCAAGTTTGTTACAGTATGTGATGGTCCCCCAGTGGAAGTAGGATAGGATTACTATGGATTTCGTGATGGGATTACCATTAACCCCAAAAAGAAAGATGTTGTTTGGGTTGTGGTTGATAGGCTAACGAAATTGGCTCACTTTATTCAAGTATGAACTAACTACTCACTTGACAAGTTGGCCGACTTATATGAATTTGAGATTGTGAGATTACACGGGGTACCGTTATCGATTATTTCATATAGGGACCCAAGATTCACTACGAGATTTTGGAACAGGCTGCAAGAAGCCTTGGGTACGAAGTTGAGTTTTAGCATAGCCTTCCACCCGCAGACTGATGGTCAATCTGAACGGACGATTCAGATTCTTGAGGACATGTTACGGTGTTGCGTCCTTGAATTTCAGGGTAGTTGGGAAAAATACTTACCATTGGTGGAATTCACCTACAACAATAGTTTCCAGACGAGTTTGAAAATGGCACCCTATGAGGCCTTGTATGGTAGGAAGTGTCGAACTCCACTGTATTGGATAGAACTCAAAGAAAACTAGATTCACGGAGTTGACCAAGTTAAGGAAACTAAGGAAAAGGATAAAATGATACGGGATTGCTTGAGGGCGGCATCGGATAGGTAGAAGCCATATGCTGATTTAAAAACAAAAGAGATCGAGTTTCTAGTCGAAGATAAAGTGCTCTTGAAAGTGTATCCATGGAAAAAGGTATTGAGATTTGGCCAGAAAGGCAAATTGAGTCCGTGATTTATTGGACCATATAAGATCACTAAAAACTTGGACCATTAGCCTCCTGTTTAGCATTGTCACCTAAATTGGAAAAGATTCATGATGTATTCCATGTATCCATGTTGTGACAATATCGATCAAACCCCTCCCATGTGATTTCACCTACGGAAGTTAAAACTAGACCGGACATGACTTATGGTGAAGAACCGGTCAAGATTTTAGCTCGAGAAGTAAAACAGTTGAGGAATAAGAATATAGCCTAGGTGAAAATTTTATGGCATCGGCACGGAGTGGAAGAGGCTACATAGGAACTTGAAGAAACCATGAGAAGTCAATATCCGAACCTGTTTACTGGGAAGACTTTCGAGGACAAAAGTCCCTAAGGGGGGAGAATACATCCTGAAATAGTCGTTTCGAGACCACAAGTCCGATGTTAAAATAATTATTTCATGATCATTATGAGGTTTAGGATATAAAAATAAGCATGTGTTAAAGTTTCATGAAGAAATTCTCTATGTAAGGTGTCCAATTGGAAATTAGGGACCAAATTGAATAAATTGCAAAACTTGGATTCTAGAAGACATTTGTATGGAATTACTTTTGAATATTAATTAGAGGTCCTTAAAGAGTAATTTACCCAATTTTTAAGTTTTTGGACAAAAATGGGCATGCATGGAAAATTTGGAAATGTTAGTAAGGAAGGGCATTTTGGTCATTTGGTTAATTAATGTAATAAATAGGGAAAATCAAGAAAAAATTCACTCATTTTCTTCTCCATGCTGCCGAATTTGAAGGGGTCTCCATAGCTAGGGTTTTCCACCGTTTAAAGCTTGATAGTAAGTGTTCCCTAGCCTCGATTTTAATGTTTTTCGTATTTTTAAAACCCTCGTAACATGCTCTATCAATTTCTACCCATATTTCAAGCTAGGGTTCATATTAGAAATTTGACCCATGAATGAGATGATTGTTCTTTGATGATTTATGAAGGATTATAGAAGTCGGATGTTGGATAAACATCTTTTTCTAGGTGCTTTTTCATGTAAACACCAAAAAGGGACCTAATTGAAAAAGGTATAAAATGTGGGGTAAAAATGTGAAATGGAGGAAAATGTGGGCTAGTATGAGCTTATAATACATTCGGCTAAGCTTGGGTATCCAAGGAATTTCATTCATTTCATCATATGAGCCTAATGATTAATTTGTAAAAAATGTGAAAAGTTAGGGCCAAAATGGTCATTATACCCTAGGGTGAGTTTTAGCTGAAATTGAATAATGTAAGGTACTAATGATTTATTTTTACTGATATAGACCCTGAGGAAAAAATTTCAGAGGTCGACTGTGGAAAATGAAAGGTTTCGGAATAACCGAGACATGAATCCGATGTGACTACCAGGTAACTTCTTATAACCCGAAGTAAACTCTTAACATACTTAAATATGCACGTTCTTGAATGAATGAAAATTTAGATATTCATGGCAACATAATCTATGAAATGTCCTAGTGTAATGGAAAGATCATAAATGTCTCGGGTGAAATAAAAAGGGAAATCTGATGGATAAATTATGGCTTACATGACATGAGATCCTGCACATGTTGCAGAAAAGGATTTAGCCCAGACGGATAATCCGATGATCTCAAAATAGGAAGGATCTAGCCCGGACGGGTGTTCCTTGAGTGATTGAGCCTCCCGAAGAATATGGGTCCATTAAGGATTTAGCCCAGACAGGTAATCCGATTGAGGACTGAATTTAGCTTTGACTAGCAATTCAAATCCGAGCTTTTGAAAGCAATTGTCGTTAGAATGGATTTCCGACATTGCTCTATAAGTCATTACTACAGGGGATTTAGCCTGGACTGGTAATCCAGCCGTACGATGTAAGGCTCTCGGGAGTGCGTGATTGTGATGATTACTTGTATGACTTGACAATAATTGTGTCATCCATCGAGATTTTTGAGAAATTCAACGAGTTTTTAACATGAGAAATAGAGATGAAAATATTGAATTGATGAGCTCATCTAAGACTAATGATATGGTGCATAGTTATGAGACTAACTTGATGATTGAGTGCATGAGATAGGGAACTATTTCATGCTTGTTGGAATTGCCTAATATGGTTGTATGGTAATTAACTGGTAAGTTTACTTTCCCGTTATCTGGACTTACTAAGCATATAAATGCTTACCCCCTTCTCTTTTCCCTATTTTTCAAAGCTCGTGGACACGTGAAGATTGATAGACGGTTGGAGAATCAACACACTATCGACTTGTTCCGCTTTGGTATATAGATACTTTTATTTTGTTTAGGGGCTTGTATAGGGTTTTTGGTTATTTTATTGTATGTTTCATTTGGCTAGCCAATGTAAGGACTTAAATGGTATACTGATTCTTTTGTATATGGCCATGAGATATGGCTCATATTGATGTAGGTTCTAAACCTACTAATGATGCATGTTTATGTTTAAATATTTCATGAGATATGATGATGAGGTTTATCATGGATGGATGCTTGAAATGGGACCTAATAATTTGAGAGTGGACATAGCATATAATGGTATATGGTTATAAAATGGCCTAAATGTAAAATGTGCTATGTTAATCCTTCATACGAAAAAGATAATTTAGCATGTACTAAGCCGATGCGATGAGGCTAACATGCAATGAGTTATGCCAAGGTTGTTCAAGAGTATAATTAGGCCATGTTAACTACCATTGCAGTCTATAATTTTGTATGGATGTTAGAGGGTGACCGAAGACTTGGAAAATAGCCTTAAAAAAGTCCACACGAGTAGACACACGGACATGTGTTGCCTGGGTGTGCTGCCTGGCCATGTGTCCCCTGCACCTAAAATTTAGGTCAATTTGCATGGTAGCAAACACACGGACAGAGATATGGATGTGTGTCTCAACTGTGTGGAGGACACAGCCTAGCACATGGGCGTGTGCCTTGGCCTGTGCCTCAAAATGAATGATGACGTCATAAACAGAATGTCTGAGTTTTTGGACACGGGCGATGACACGGGCGTGTCTAGGCTGTGTGAGGGACACGCGCATGTGCTTGGACGTGTGAAAACCCCTGTAGGTTCAAAATGAAAAATAAATCTAAATAATTCAACTGGGGTGAGGGACACGACCGTGTCCCCAAGCACACGAATGTGTTCTTTGCCTCTACACGGGCATGTGAGGCATAACCCTAGGAACTTTACTAAAATTTTCTATAGTTTTTGGTTTAGTCCCGGATCGATTTAATGTATGTTTTGGTCCTTGTGGGTCCATAATAGGGACATTATGATGTTGTTTGATTGGCTTTAAATTAGAATGAAACTTTATAACCCGTATTTTCTGAAATGTCTGAGTATGTGTCCGATAATGCCTCGTACTTTTTCCCAGTCTCAGGTATGAAAAGGGTGTTACATTTAGTGGTATCAGAGCTACAATTTAGTCAATTCTCGAACTAACGTAGCGTGTAACGAGTTTAGCTACACATGCCATTATACAAATTTTGATAGTGTGATATCTCTTAACTTTTAATTGAATTTGAATGTAGTAAATGTCTTCCAATCAAGCCCAATATGAGTCCGAGGGAGCCGAGAGCCATGCTCCAGCTTCTATACAGCGATCTGTTTCTAGTAGTAGTAGAAGGCATGTGTTTGAAGACCGGAAAGAGGCGACAGTAGCCTTTTTTGATATGATGGATGAGTGGTTCGGGGAATACCTGAGAAACCGCCCTGATGGATGAAGTACCAAGGGTTGTTGAACCAGTGAGAATTGGTAAGGCCCCAGTGGATAAACTTAGGAAATACAGGGCTGAAGAGTTTAGTGCTAAAGTTAAGGATGATGCTGAACGAGCTGAGTTCTGGCTCGAGAATCCTGTGCGAGTTTTTGATGAATTGTCATGTACACCCGAGGAGTGCTTGAAGTATGTTGTATCTCTTCTGAAAGATACTGCATACCACTGGTGGAAGATGTTGTCTTCAGTGGTACCAAAGGAAGACGTTACATGAGAATTCTTCCAAGCTAAGTTTAAAAAGAAATACATCATTCAAAGGTTTTTAGACTCGAAGCGAAAGGAGTTCTTAGAACTTAAACAAGAAAATAAGATCTTATCAGAATATGAAAGGGAATTCGTAAGGCTGAGTCAGTATGCAACAGAATGGGTCCACTCAGAGGTAGAAATGTCTAAGCGCTTCGAGAAAGGCATGAATGTTGAAATTAAATTGTTGATCAGGATCCTTGAGATACGAGAATTTGCCGTATTAGCTGATCGGGCCAAGAAGGCCAAAGAGCTAAACAATGAAAGAAAGTAAGATAACAGAGAAGCTCGAGTTTTGAGTAAGAGGTCTAGTGGCAGAGCACACTCTTTCCCCACAAAGAAATCGAGAAGTCATAAAAACACTCCACTTCATTGGTAGGATATTTAGGTAGAGCAAGAAGCTCCAAGCGATATAACCCGAAGACTTCTTCCCCTATGGTAACTAGTGTGAAAAGCGTAGATGATCAAAAGCTGAAGTCTAAAAGCTGTAACAAATTTCACTTCGAAGAGTGCCGAATGAAGAGTGGTGTGTGTTTTAGATGTAGGTCTCTTGACCAATTTTTCAAAGACTGCCCGGAGAGAACTAATAAAGAGGTTGGGTTACCCCAACAGCCAAATGCTCATATTTCTCGAGGTAGACCCCCGAGACATCCCGAAAGTACAAGTGGCAGTCAAACTATTGCTAAGGATGCTACTGTAAAATCAGAGGATCGAGCCCCAGCAAGAACTTATCCAATACGCGCTTGAACATCACGGGTACAGTTTCTATCTATAATACTCATGTTATTGCCTTAATTGATCCAAGATCAACCCATTTGTACATTTGTATGAAATTGGTGTCTAGCATAGATATGTCTGTAGAGCCTACGGAATATGTGATTAAGGTATCAAACCCTCTAGGCAAGTCAATCCTAGTTGATAAAGTCTGTAAGAATTGTCGCTTGACGATTCAAGGTCATTGTTTTTCTGCTAACCTTATGTTATTTCCATTCGATGAGTTTGATGTAATACTTAACATGGATTGGTTAGCTGTGCATGATGTAATCATAAATTGTAGTAGAATGTATATCGAATTGTAATGCTCAGATGGTGGGATTCTTCAAATTTATTCAAGTGAGTTGGATACTCCGTCAGTTGTGATTACTTCAACGATGGCTCAAAGGTATATGAGAAAAGGATATAAAGCCTACCTTGTTTTCGTGTTGAATACTAAAGGATCTGAGCTGAAGTTGGAATCGATACCGATGGTATGCGAGTATTCGGATGTGTTTCCAGAAGAGCTACTCGGATTACCCCATGTTAGAGAAGTAGAGTTTGGTGTTGAGTTGGTGCCTGGGATAGCTCCTATCTCTATTGCTCCATATAGGATGGCGTCAACCGAACTGAAAGAGTTAAAACCACAGCTACAAGAACTGATAGATAAAGATTTTGCAAGACTGAGCTTTTCGCCTTATGGTGCTCCAGTATTATTTGTAAAGAAGAAAGATGGTTCGATGAGGCTATGTATAGACTACCGACAACTTAAAAAGGTAACTATCAAGAACAAGTATCTGTTGCCAAGGATTGATCATCTGTTTGATCAATTGAGAGGAGCCACTATATTTTCAAAAATAGATATGAGATCCAGTTACCACCAGTTCCGAGTTAAAGAGTTGGACATGCCTAAGATCGCTTTCAGGACGAGATATGGTCATTTCAAGTTCTTGGACATGCCTTTCGGTCTAACGAATGCCCCAGCCACGTTTATAGACTTAATAAATCATGTTTTCCGACCATACTCAGACAAGTTTGTTGTGGTATTCATTGACCATATTTTGATCTATTCCCGTAATGAGTCTGAGCATGCTGAACATCTGAAGACTGTTTTACAGACCTTGCAAGATAAGAAATTTGTATATTAAGTTCAAAAAAAGTGAGTTCCAGCTTCGAGAGGTAGGATTTTTGGGTCACATTGTATGGGTGATGGCTTCCGAGTAGATCCAAACAAAATATCTGCTATTGTCGGGTGGAAGTAGCCGAAGAATGTAACTGAGGTTAGAAGCTTTTTGGGCTTGGCTAGGTACTATCAGTGCTTTGTAAAAGGATTTTTGACGATTGCAACTCCTTTGACGAAGTTGCTGCAAAAAGACGTTAAGTTTGAATGGTCAGAGAAGTGTCAGCAGAGTTTCGAGAGATTGAAGACACTGCTAACCGAAGCTCCATTACTAGTACGACCTGAGCCTGAAAAGGAATTTGTGGTTTATTGTGATACGTTCTTGAATGGACTGGGCTGCGTACTAATTCAAGAAGGTAAAGTGATAGCCTATGCTTTGAGGCAACTGAAACCACATGAGAGAAATTATCCAACACATGACTTGGAGCTAGCAGTCATTGTATTTGCCTTGAAAATTTGGAGCCACCATTTGTATGGTGAGACATGCCGTGTATTCACTGATCACAAGAGTTTGAAGTATTTGATGACTCAAAAAGAATTGAATCTGAGATAGCGAAAATGGTTAGATTTGATTAAAGATTATGAATTGATCATTGACTACCACCCAGGAAAGGCGAATGTGGTCGCAGATGCACTAAGAAGAAAATCCTTGTTAGCTTTGAGAGTCTTGAACATGCAGTTGGCCTTGTTTGATGATGGTTCAGTTTTGGCAGAGTTAAAAGCCAGACCAATGTTTCTACAAGAAATATGTGCAGCTTAGATCAATGATAGTGATTTACAAGGCAAGAGAACTCAATACGAGTCAGGCACCGAATCAAATTTTTGGATCGGTATCGACGGTTGCTTGATGTTCAAAGATAGGATCTATATCGAGAGACGACGAGCTTATTCTAAAATTTTTGCAAGAGACACATGATAGCCATTTGTCTATTCATCCGGGAAGTACCAAGATGTACAATGATTTGAAGAAAATGTACTGGTGGAATGGCATAAAAAGAGACATCTCCGAATTTGTATCGAAATGCTTGATATGTCAAAAAGTCAAGGCTAAACACCAAGCATCTTCAAGTTTGTTACAGTATGTGATGGTCCCCGAGTGGAAGTGGGATAGGATTTCTATGGATTTCGTGATGGGATTACCATTAACCCCAAAAAAGAAAGATGTTGTTTGGGTTGTGGTCTATAGGCTAACGAAGCCGTCTCACTTTATTCAAGTACGAACTAACTACTCACTTGCCAAGTTATGCCGACTTGCATGAATCTGAGATTGTGAGATTACAAGGGGTACCGTTATCGATTATTTCATATAGGGACCCAAGATTCACTTCAAGATTTTGGAACAAGTTGCAAGAAGCCTTGGGTACGAAGTTGAGTTTTAGCACAGCCTTCCACCCGCAGACTGATGGTCAATCTGAACGGATGATTCAGATTCTTGAGGACATGTTACGATGTTGCGTCCATAAATTTCAGGGTAGTTGGGAAAAATACTTACCGTTGTTGTAATTCACCTACAACAATAGTTTCCAGACGAGTTTGAAAATGGCACCCTATGAGGCCTTGTATGGCAGGAAGTTTCGAACTCTGCTGTATTGGATAGAACTCAAAGAAAATCAGATTCACGGAGTTGACCTAGTTAAGGAAACTGAGGAAAAGGTTAAAGTGATACGGGATTGCTTGAGGGCGACATCGGATAGGAAGAAGTCGTATACTGATTTAAAAAGAAAAGAGGTCGAGTTTCAAGTCGGAGATGAAGTACTCTTGAAAGTGTCTCCATGGAAAAAGGTATTGAGACTTAGCCGGAAAGGCAAATTGAGTCCGCGATTTATTGGACCATATGAGATCATTGAAAACTTGGACCATTAGCCTCATGTTTAGCATTGTCACCTGAATTGGAAAAGATTCATGATGTATTCCATGTATCCATGTTGCGACAATATCGATCAGACCCCTCCCAGGTGATTTCACCTACGAAAGTTGAAATTAGACCAGACATGACTTATGGTGAAGAACCGGTCAAGATTTTAGCTCGAGAAGTAAAACAGTTGAGGAATAAGAATATAGCCTAGGTGAAAATTTTATGGCATTAGCACGGAGTGGAAGAGGCAACATAGGAACCCGAAGAAACCATGAAAAGTCAATATCTGAACCTATTTACTGGTAAGACTTTCGAGGACAAAAGTCCCTATAGGGGAGAAATGTAACATCCTGAAATAGTGGTTTCGAGACCACAAGTCCGATGTTAAAATAATTTTTTCATGATCATTATAAGTTCTAGGATATAAAAATAAGCATGTGTTAAAGTTTCATGAAGAAATTCTATGTGTAAGGTGTCCAATTGGAAATTATGGACCAAATTGAATAAATTGTAAAACTTGGATTCTAGAAGAAATTTGTAAGAAATTGCTTTTGAATATTAATTAAAGGTCCTCAAAGGTGATTTGCCCAATTTCTAAGTTTTTGGACAAAAATGGGCATGCATGGAAAATTTCGAAAGGTTAGTAAGGCAGGGCATCTTGGTCATTTGGTTAATTAATGTAATAAAAAGGGGAAATCAAGCTAAAATTCACTCGTTTTCTTCTCCATGCTGCTGAATTTGAACGGGTCTCCATAGCTAGGGTTTTCCAACATTTAAAGCTTGATAGTAAGTGTTCCCTGGCCCAGTTTTTAATGTTCTTTGTATTTTTAAAACCCTCGTAACATGCTCTATCCATGAATGAGATGATTATTCTCTGATGATTTATGGAGGATTATGGAAGTGGGATGTTGGATAAACATCTTTTTCTAGGTCATTTTTCATGAAAACACCAAGAAGGGACCTAATTGAAAAAGGTATAAAATGTGGGGTAGAAATGTGAAATGGAGGAAAATGTGGGTTATTATGAGCTTATAATACATTCGGCTAAGCTTCAGTATCCAAGGAATTTCATGCATTTCATCATATGAGCGTAAGGATTAATTTGTAAAAAATGTGAAAGGTTAGGGGAAAAATGGTCATTATACCCTAGGGTGAGTTTTAGCCAAAATTGAATAATGTAAGGTATTAATGATTTATTTTTACTGATATAAACCCCGAGGAAAAACTTCAGGAGGTCTACTGTGGAAAACGAAAGGTTTCGGAATAACTGAGACACGAATTCGAAACGACTACTAGGTAACTTCTTATAACCCGAAGTAAACTCTTAATATACTTAAATATGCACGTTATTGAATGAATGAAAATTTAGATATTCATGGCATGATAATCCATGAAATGTCCTAGTGTAATGAAAAGATGATAAATGTCCTCGGTGAAATAAAAAGGGAAATCTGATGGATAAATTATGGCTTACATGACACGAGATCCTGCATGTGTTGCAGAAAAGGATTTAGCCCGTACGGGTAATCCAATGATCTCAAAATAGGAAGGATCTAGCCCGGACGGGTGTTCCTTGAGTGATCGAGCCTCTTGAAGAATATGGGTGCATTAAAGATTTTGCCCAGACAGGTAATTCGATTGAGGACTGAATTTAGCTTTGACTAGCAATTCAAATCCGAGCTTTTGAAAGCAATAGTTGTTAGAAGGGATTTAGCCTAGATTAGCAATCCCGACATTGCTCTATGAGTCATTACTACAGGGGACTTAGTCTGGACTGGTAATCCCGCCGTACGATGTAAGGCTCGCAGGAGTACGTAATTGTGATGATCACTTGTATGACTTGACAATAATTGTGTCATCCATCGAGATTTTTGAGAAATTCAACGGGTTTAACATGAGAAATAGAGATGAAAATATTGAATTGATGAGCTCATCTAAGATTAATGATATGGTGCATTGTTATGAGACTAACTTGATGATTGAGTGCATGAGATAGGGAACTATTTCATGCTTGTTGGAATTGCCTAATATGGTTGTATGGTAATTAACCGGTAAGTTTACTTTCCCGTTATCTGGACTTACTAAGCATATAAATGCTTACCCCCTTCTCTTTTCCCTGTTTTACAATGCTCCTGGACACGTGAAGATTGAAAGACGGTTGGAGAATCAACACACTATCGACTTGTTCCGCTTTGGTATATAGATACTTTTATTTTGTTTAGGGGCTTGGGTAGGGTTTTTGGTTATTTTGTTGTATGTTTCATTTGGCTAGCCAATGTAAGGACTTAAATGGTATACTTATTCTTTTGTATATGGCCATGAGATATGGCTCATATTGATGTAGGTTTTAAACCTACTAATGATGCATGTTTATGTTTAAATGTTTCATGAGATATGATGATGAGGTTTATCATGGATGGATGCTTGAAATGGGACCTAATAATTTGAGAGTGGACATAGCATATAATGGTATATGGTTATATATGGCCTAAATGTAAAATGTTCTATGTTAATCCTTCATACGAAAAGGATAATTTAGCATGTACTAAGCCGATGAGATGAGGGTAACATGCAATGAGTTATGCCAAGGTTGTTTAAGAGTATAATTAGGCCATGTTAAATACCATTGAAGTCTATAATTTTGTATGGATGTTAGAGGGTGACCAAAGGCTTGGAAAATAGCCCTAAAAAAGTCCACATGGGTAGACACACGGACATGTGTTGCCTGGGCGTGCTGCCTGGCCATGTGTCCCCTGCACCTAAAATTTTAGGTCAGTTTCCATGGTAGCAAACACACGGACAGAGATATGGACGTGTGTCTCAACTGTGTGGAGGAAATGACCTAGCACACGAGCATGTGCCTTGGCCATGTGCCTCAAAATGAATGATAACGTCATAAATAGAATGTCCGAGTTTTTGGACACGGGCGATGACACGGGCGTGTCTAGGCTGTGTGAGGGACATGAGCGTGTGCTTGGCCATGTGAAAACCCCTGTAGGTTCAAAATAAAAAATAAATCTAAATAATTCAACACGGGTGAGGGACACGGGCGTGTCCCCAAGCACACGAGCGTGTTCTGTGCCTCCACACCTAGGAACTTTACTCAAATTTTCTATAGTTTTTGGTTTAGTCCCGGATTAATTTAATGTATGTTTTGGTCCTTGTAGGTCCATAATAGGGACACTACGATGTTGTTTGATTGGCTTTAAATTAGACTGAAACTTTATAACCCGTATTTTCTAAAATGTCCGAGTATGTGTCCGATAACGCCTCGTACTTTGTCCCGGTCTCGGGTACTGGTAAGGGGTGTTACACAGATCATTAATCCTCGACAACGTGTATTCGTTATTAATTGTCACCATGTTGAGTTAACGATAATCGATGCATAGTCTCATAGAACCATCCTTCTTTTTCACAAATAGTGTCGGTGCACCCCAAGTAGAGAAACTTGGCCTTGCAAAACCTTATCCGTCAATTCTTGTAACTGAGACTTTAACTCTTTTAATTTTGTCAGAGCCATCCGATACGGATCAATCGAAATAGGTGCTGTTCTCGGCACTAGGTCAATGCTAAATTCAACTTCTCTAACAGGAGATAATCCGGGTAACTCCTCCAGAAACACACTTGGGTACTCGCGTACTATTGGCATTGATTCGACTTTCTATTAAGATTGCTTAGTATTCAACACATTAGCCAGGTAGACTTCACATCCCTTTCTCAATCATTTTTGAGCCAACATAGAAGAAATCACAACTAATGGTACGTATGACTCATCTAGTTTAGCCCGAAGAGTTTTGCTATTTTCACACCTCAATTCAATGACCTTCTGTCTACAATTTACTATAGCTTATGTAGTGTCAACCAATCCATACCTAAAATAACATCGAACTCATTAAATGGTAACAACATTAAATCGGTCAGAAAGCAATGGCCTCTAATCATTAAAGGGCATTTGTTGCATACCTTGCCAACTAGTACATGTTTGCCTAATGGATTCGACACCTTAATCACGTATTCCATAAATTCTATAGGTAATTCTTTACTAGACACCAATTTCATGCAGAAATATGAATGGGTTGACCCCGAATCAATTAAAGCAACAACAGGGATATCATAAAGAGAAAATGTACCCGTAATGACATCAAGAGTTGAGGTTTCCTCTCTAGTGCGTATAGCATTAGTTCTTGCTAGGGCTCGAGCCTCTGATTTTGTAGCGGAGTCTTTTTCAACACTACGACCACCACTGGCACTTCCGCAATATCTTAGAGGTCTACCTCGAGAGATAGGAGCATTCAATTTTGGGTTGGGCTCAACCTCTTTGTCATCTCGTTCCAGGCAATCCTTAAGGAAGTGGTCAAGGAAACCAAACCTATAGCATGCCCCGCTCCTCATCCGAGACTCTCTAAAGTGAAACTTGTTACAAATGTTACACCACGACTTTTGGTTTCCCATACTCCCCACACTAGTCGTCATAGGAGATGAAGACCGTGGATTAAGGCGCTTAGAGGTTTTTGTATTACCCGAATATCCTACTGATGAATTTGGAGTGTTCCTAGTGGCTTCTCGACTTCTTTGTGGAAAATGTATATGTCTCACCCATGAATCTCTTGTTCAGAACTCGAGCCTCCCTCTTTGCTTGTTTCTTTTTATTACTTAGCTCTTCAGCTTTCTTGGCTCTACCGGCCAACACTACAAACTCTCTTATCTCAAGAATCTCAATCAACAGTTTAACATCCTCGTTTAATCCTTCTTCGAAGCGCTTGCACATTTCCACTTTACTTTGAACCCACTCTTGAGCATACTGGCTCAGTTGGACAAACTCCCATTCATATTCTAACACAGTCTGATCTCCTTGCTTAAGTTCTAGAACTTCCTTTCTCTTCTGATCCAAGAACCTTTGACTAATATACTTCTTTTTAAATTCAACTTGAAAGAACTCCCACATAATATTTTCTCTCGGTGCTACTGATGATACAGTCTTCCACCAGTGGTATGCAGTGTCTTTTAGGAGAGATACCGCGCACTTCAAACATTCCTCAAGGGTATACGATAGTTTGTCAAGAACTCGCATGGTGTTCTCAAGCCAGAACTCAGCCCGTTCCAGGTCATCGTCAATTGTAGCCCTAAACTCTTTAGCCCTATATTTCCTCAGTTTATCTACTGGAGCTTTACTAATTCTTACTGGCGCCATACCTTGTGGTACTTCTTCTTTAGATCGGGTAGGAGGTGGGGGAGGTCGTGGTATAGTAGGGTTGGTTCTCAAGTACTTACAAAACCATTCATCCATTATTTCGAAAAAGGCTATCTTTGCCTCTTCTCGGCCCCTAGACATGGGCGTCCTACTACTACTAGACGTGGCTTGTTGTACGGAAGCTGGAGCATGGCTCTCGGCTTCTTCGGATGCATCTCGGGCTTGGTTGGAAGACATTTACTATATACAAATACATTTAAAATGGTTAGGAGATGTCACACTATCATAAATTGTATAATGGCATGTATAGCTAGACTCGATACCTGCTACGTTAGTCTGAGAATCAACTAAACCGTAGCTCTGATACCATAAAATGTAACACCCCTTACCTGTACCCGAGGTCGAGATAGGGTACGAGGCATTACTGGACATACATACAAATTTTCATGCAAAATTGAGCTATAAAATTTCTTTCAATTTAAAAGTCATTCAAACATATGCGAAACATCTCTTGTGTGGACCTAAGACATCCAAAACATATATTGGAAATAGTTCGGGGCCAAATCGGAACCTTTAGAAAAGCCTGCGAAATTTTCTTTAATATAAAGTCACACGCCCATGTAAAAAGGGGACACGCCCATGTTCGCTTGACACACCCGTGTCCTTAAGCCGTGTAACTCTCTGACTATGACGTCATCACCAAAATAAGGTCACACGGCCATGTCACACGCTGTGTTTCCAGGCCGTATGGCCAAATAAAATTAAATGATTTTTCATAAAATGGTGCAGACTTCACACGGCTAGAGTACACGCCCATATGGTTAGGCCGTGTCTCTCACACGGCCAAGACACACGCCCGTGTCTTAACCCGTGTGTTTACTAATGGGCATTTTGACTTGTAAAATTTAGATGCAGGGGACACATGACCGAACAGCACGCCCGTGGAGCAGACCATGTATCACATATGGTCTAGACACGCCCATGTGTCTGCTCATGTGGACAACTTCTAGGCTATTTTTCCAAGCCATTTGTCACCCTTAAAGACTTACTCACTTATACATGTTCTCAGCATACAAAAAAAACACATTTGATTACTCCAATATCCAGTTCCATGATTAAAATCTATGCCCCTAATGCTATTTAGCACCATCTCAAATATGCAAGCTTCTTTCAATGTTTTCATACCAATATGCAACCATTAGGTTTATAACCCTTTTTCCAACTTTACCCATTACTACTTTGTTATGGTCATTTTGTATATATATATGTATATTATGGTTCATTTATAAATCATTTATATCTAATAGTACCCTATTTAGTACACTCTCAAGCCACATCTCTTGGAGCAGAATTCCTAGTCCAGGCTAAATTCTCGCTGTACCATGTACTTTCAAGGCTTTGTCGGATTACCAGTCCAAGCTAAATCCTTTATATGACAAAGAATTCCCTACAGAGTCTAATTTGGATTACTAGTCTAGGCTAAATCCAGTTAATTAGGATTACCAATCCAGGCTAAATCCTAATTGAAATGTGTGCTTGATAGGCTCGTTTTAGGATTACCTGTCTGGGCTAAATCCTTTCCATAATGAGATCAATGGTTTACCTTTCTGAGCTAAATCCTTTCTGTAATACATGCAGGATCCCATTTCTCGTGAGAAGTGATCTATCCATCGAAATTCCATATTCAAACAGACTCTAACCCATTTTCAATCAATTTCGGAATTATGGCATTTTCATACAATTCATTATTTATTCATTTCACATTCAATTCAACACAACAATTAAAGTCAACATGCATAGACATCCAATTAGGTTACACGAACTTACCAAATGATGTATCGGGTTTGGATTCTGATTATTCCAAAACCTTTTATTTTCCACGGTCTACTTCCGGAATTGGTTTTTTTGAGTCTATATAAACAAATTAAATTATTAATTCTTCACATTTTTCAATTTCAGTCCAGAAACTTGCTCTATGGAAAAATTACCTTTTTACCCCTAACTTTGCACATTTTTACATTTTAGTCCCTAGGCTCGTATAATGAAATACATGCATTCTCTTGATTTCCCAAGCCTATTGGAATTATGTTCTAGCTTAAAACATCCCACATTTTCCTTTATTTCACTTTTCTACTACCCATTTTCACATCTTTTACAACTTAGTCCCTTTTTAGGTGTTTTCATGGAAAACCACTTAACAAAAGATGTTTATCATACATCAAACTTTCATGTTCCACCATTAAACACAAAATAAAAACATGGCACACATGGGTAAGTTTTTTAACATGAACCCTAGCTTAAAATAAGGGTAGAAATGGCTAGAACATGCTTCAAGGATCTCAAAAATATAAAGAACATAAAAAATGTAGCTAGGGAGCACTTATTATCAAGTTTGAAAGTTGAAGAAAACCCTAGCTATGGTCCTTAGAATTTTTGGCACTGCCTTGAAAAAGATGGATAAGGTTTTCACTTTTTTTTCCTTTTATTTCTTTTATTTACCAAAAGACATAAATGCCCTTAAAGCCTTTCTTTGAAATTTTACCCATGCATGCCCATTTTTGTCCAAATTTATAGAATTTGGTAAAATTACTATTTTAGGACCCTAATTTATAATCCAACTCAATTTCATGTTAAAAGTTTCTAGAACTCAAGTTTTGCATATTTTGCAATTTGGTCCCTAATGTCAAATTGAGCATCTTAGGCATAGAACTTCTCAATGAAATTTTTACACAAGCATACATTCTCATCCTAGACCTCATAATAATCATGAAATAATTATTTTTATTTTAGATATGTGGTCTCAAAACCACTGTTCTGACTAGGCCCTAAATCGAGATGTTACACTCTCAGTTTGGGCACATCCATTCCATTACCCACAGCAGCCTTGAAAATTTTGAGCTCCCCCTTAAGCTCATTGATCTCTTCCTTCAAAGTTGTCAACATAGCCTCGAGAGCATTATCCTTCCCAGCCAGCTTATTTTCTGAGGAACCGATAGTATCCCACACATATTCCCTGAGCTTCTCTTTCATGGATTGCAACCCATCAGTGATTCTATCATCGACTTCATCGATCCTCTTTTTGATATCCCTCATGGACTCCTCGAGAGTGATGACTCAACCTTCCAAAGATGGCAATAAATCTGTTGACAGACTCACTTTTCTGGCCCTTCTACGGGTCTCCATTGGCTCACTTTGACTAACAACTTCTTTCGACATCCCAATAGTGCCTTCGAACCAATAGCTCGAATACCACTCATCATGGGGCTAGATCTTTCATCTCACAATTCTTGCAGCCTTAGATGATTCGTTCATCCAAACTCATTTAAGTCAGCCTTTACTTAAGTGAGGATTCCTTTAAAAGTCCTCCAAGGCACCAATTTGTATAGCAGAAGCAAACTTAAGTCAAAAGAAGCCACAAAGAACAATAGAAAGCCACATAAAAGAATGCACACAAAGTGTTTGAGTAAATGCTCTCAAAATTCTCTTATTCAAAAAGAATAATAAAAAAATAAATAGAGTCAATACAAATGAGGGGGAGGCTTTCTATTTATAGTTGAGCTCCTTTAAAACTGACGGTCAAGATACATTTATATCGATGGATGAGATTAATTATATCCCTTGATTTTAGGGATTTATAAGATATGCCATATCAAATCTAATCTTTAAAAGATATGATTCTATCAATCTTTTAAGATTAGTTACCAAAATAGCCTAAGTTGCCAAACCTTCATTATCGGGCCAACCAGGCTTCAATCTGACAGACTTCTCTAATAGTTCTTTGAATCAGGCCAGTTCTCATGGGCTAAATGTTCCCCATCTAATTGATAGACCTCCATGGGTCGTATCTTGTGCCATGGTCACGGGCTTTGCACTTTGGCCCGTGACACAAGTATTTAAGTGTTTGTAAGTATGATTGTTGAATATCAAATGGTTATGACATGATGTTTTATTAAGTGGCATATTGTATGTTATGTAATAAATACTTTGATTTATATGAAATTCATAATTATATTATATGCGAAGTACAAAGAAAATTACCTTGACGAGGTAGATGAAGATAAGAAAAATTGACATGATGGAGGAATAGACGGGTTGTTATAGGATTCAAGGGAGTTTAATGGCATTGTGGAATGGTTTACTATTTAAAGGGGCTATTGTATCCATGTTTAGAAGCCAGTCAAGATGCCAATCAATAAGGGCTTTTTCTTAAGGGCGACAAGATGTAGTTGCGTATGAGTTTTGGTGAGAGTTTCGTGGTAATTATGGAGAGTATTTTATACCCATTTTTGTGAATGCCTTATGAGATTTAGAGTTTTGTTTATCGGTTTACTCTTTGGAATTTTGAGCTTTGTATTTAGGGTTTTGGATAATGTATGTTTAGTACTTTTAAGTTTATTTTCTCCATATTGCACTACAGTTTGTTTAATGATTTAGTGAAAAGTCGATACCTCATTTGTTTGTGGTTTTTCCCTCTTTAAGAGGTTTCCACGTAAATTATTTGTGTTCGTTCCTCTCCACTTTTACTATCTCATTGTTTATATAGGTTGATCCTCAACAAGGTTCACTATTTGGTTTCATGCTTGGGACAAAAAGGTTTCGATTTAGGATTTAAAAAGGTTTACAAATTGATGAAAATGGAATGAGTGAGTTAGTTATTGAGTTATTGGATTTGTTGAGATTTTGGTTTTTTTTGTGGAAGCTTTTGTTTAATTAGTGATTTTCAATTAGTTATTAGGAGAGCGATGAATAGTGAATGGATAAGGCAATGCCCTTTCCTAGTGATAGGGGGTGTGTGCAAAACATAATTAGTTAGGATTTGATAGTGTGATGAGGGTAAGAATAATAAAGTTATGAGATTTATAGAGTTTTAGAATAACTGGTCCCAATGTACATTTATTTTTCATTTTTCTTGTGGTAAATTAAAAATATAAGAAAAAAATAAAGGAGATGAACTTGGAGAAAAATAAGTTTATGGTATTTTTTTCATTTTCATTTTAAATTTATTTATAGGAATTTAAAGAATACGGCAATTAGGTTATGTTAACATGTAATGTTATCTTTTCATTAATATTATAATAATTTTTAATGAATAAATGACCAATATATTCCAATCTGATAATATTAATAACCAAAATGTAAAATATCATTATTAACTAGCAAAAAAAGAGTTCAATTGAAGTAACAAATCAATAATATTCCCCGCCACACAAGCATGTAGCTTGTTTTATTTCACATTTATCATATCGAATAAACAATAATTCAATTTTAATTTAAAAATATTTGCATATTAAAAACAAAAAAAAAACATGTTTTTTTCTAACAATAAATTACTGTGTTAAGAGGTTTTTCTTTTGATATGCAAAACTATTTTCAAATGGACAAGGACGTTGTACGTACAATGCTTTGAAATTTTTTTTAAGGCCAAAAAAGTTTACATATTTCTAGGTGAACTAAATTAGATTCAATGATTTTTGCTAAATATTTCAAGAATTGTTTTTTTAAGAAAATAAATTGTTTTTTTACCTATAGAATAAGACTTTAAATCTTGAATTGAATTGTGTTTAATAGTTATGCATCTTGACGTTAAATTTTGACAGCTTATTTAAAATTTTAAAAAAATTAAAAGATTTAATGAAAATTTTTTGATAACAATTCAAAGACTTTATAAGAATTTTCAAAATTTTTGGGCTCCCATGATCCGTTTTCGAGTTTTATGATTCTAGAATCAAGTTACTTGAACATATTGACACATATATTATTTTTTTAATAGGGTAAATTACATCCAATGTCATTAAACTATTAATAAGTTTATGTTTTTGTTACTTAACTTCAAAAAGTCATAAAATGGTTATTGAACTATTCAAATTTTTTATTTAAGCCACTAAACTATTCAAAAGTTTTTATTCAAGTCACTGGGTTGTTAAGTTTCTTTTTAAAGTCCGACTAGTGAGCTCCAAGTGACAATTTGTCAATCAGTACAGTAGATCAATACCCATCAACGAGTAGAAGAACATACCTTAGATCCAATTCAATCTGAAGGTCAGTGTCAAAGATCGAAGAAGAAAGTTGTTTGAATTTTAGTTTGCAGATTCGTCATGTTCAAAGTTGTTTCAAGAGAAAAATGAATTGTAAAAGAGAAAATGAATGAAAGTTTTTGATTGGTATAGGCAGTTCAAACAGAGAAGGTCATATAACAACATTTTTTTACTTAAATGAAAACTTTCGTATAGTGTAGTGACCATTTTTTGTAACTTTTAAAGTTGAGTGACCAAAACGTAAACTTACTAATAGTTTAGTGACCTTGAGTGTTGTTTACCCTTTTCAATATTACAATAATATTTTTTTAAAAGTGTTACAAGTAGAGGTGTCCATGGGCCAGGTTGGACCAAACTAGAATCTTAAGGCTCGTTTGTTAGGCCTAGCCCAGAACGAAAAATGGGCCTAAAATTTTGTCTAAACCCAGCCTAGATAAATTTGCTAAAATTTGGGCCCGGCCCTGTAACACCCCAAACCTGGCTCAGACGTTATGGCTGAATCCAGCGTGTTACATTGAAGTGTTTTAGCAAAAATCGTGTTTTCATTGAAAACCCTTCTTAAACAAAAGAAACCTTAGTTAACTGAAAAAAATAAACACACCTTTTAGTTGCGAAAGCCTTGTTTAAAACATTTGATTTAAAAAAACTTATCATTTAAAAATTAAGTTGTAGAAACGTAGAAAACATACTATAATTTAAGAAACCCATGTTCAACTTCTCGTAATTACAATAAAAATAATAATAATAATTCATGTACTATTAGCATAATGAAAACCTTATTACAATCTGGTCTGAAACATACTTAGTAATATAAAACTTATAAGCTAAAAAAAAAAGTCCAAATTTGTCTTGCTAGCTGGCCACCCAGAGTCCCTCCAAACATCGAACCGTCTACTGAGCATCACCTGAAAATAAAATAAAAGAGGGGGTGAGTTTTCGCAAACTCAGTGTGTACAACCCTCGACGGAAATCAAGCATTCAAAAATCATCATACATCAACATGCAATGCAATCCCATTCTTATTATCCATCCTCTACACACCAGCTCCGTCCCCCATCACACCATGTGGGGATATAGATATCAACCCACCTAGCCCACACACCAATGGTAGCCCGGTTGCGGAACTACCTTCATTTACATATTGGGCTTTAAAAGTCGTCGGTGGATCCACGATTTTCAGGCAACCATGCGATCCTCATATACTTCCTCCGTACCATAATTTCCCACCCCATATGCAACCTAAGCAGAACATCATATGTATGCATGTCACATCCACAAAACTTACCTTCAACACCTAGGGGTATTTTGGTCATTTTCACACTTTGACAATTTAGTCCATTTTTCATAAATTATGGTTACCATTTACCTTGGCCCGTTAACAAGTCCCGCGAGCTAAGATGAATGAATACTATACACTAGGTACGATTCTAGAGAAGAGGAGATGGGTCATTAAGACCGCTTAAGTACCAAGCTCCCCCTAGATCCAATCCTAGACTTGCATATACCCGTTGCCACACCTTAACCCTATGACCTATCCATGGTCTCAATTAATTAATTAAGTTTTATGTAGTCATCATATACTAGGCCCAATACCCCTACATACATGGATATGGCCCACTAGGCCCAATCTTATTCAAATGGCCCATCTGGCCTAGTTTATATTCTTATGGCCCACTAGCCCCAATTCTCATTCTTAAGGCCCATTAGGCCCAAATCATATTATATTCATGCTCACATACAAATTTCCTAACACATAGCATCATTTATCAATCTTTGCCTATTATAGGCCCAACAGCCCATCGGCCCATTTAGCCCATTCCGGCCTATTTGGCCAATTCTCAACCCAAGTCCATGGAATAACCCATGGGCCTCAGGCAACCTATCAGTTTCCTCTCCACGAGTGTTCGCGCACTCGTGTGACTACCGTAGCCCAACTTTCGGCTTTTCGGCATTTCGGCTTTTGTCGTTTCATTGTATGTGTGCAGTGCATGTACACACCTGGTAGGCAAGCGTGCTGCGATTTCACTAGCCCAACCTACAATCGATATCACCCAAAGATTAATCTCACATACTTATCAAATACTTTACCAAAAGTCAGAATCTCACCTTAACCTTACCTTGCGCGATAAGTATAACAGCCCCTTCACTAACCACGATCAACTCCTAGATCTGCACCAATCATAACTATTAAAATCAGAATAATAGGTGACTCTTATCCAACACAAGCCCCCTTACCTTACTATGGCTATTCGGCTAACCTTAGCCAATGGAAGAGGAATACTTACCAAAACCGCAACACCTAAGGAGCAATTCGGCAATGAGCTAAGATCCAATATCCGATACTAATTCACTACCATAGTTGATTAGAAAGAGTGAAGGACAATATTCGATACTTAGCAAAGAAACCGATTGGGGGAACAACACTTACATTAGATTTGACCGAAGTAGAAGGAGTGGTGATTGCACCAAGGGTATTTGGCCAAAGATGTTTGGCCCTTTACGATTTTGTATGGAAAAAGAGGGTTATTTAGCTCCAAGGAAAAAGAAATAAAAATCAGCAATGAGGTAGAGGAAAAATAGAATTCGGCACACGGAAGAAGAAAAAGAAAAGAAGGCAGAGAGTTTTCAGCTTTTAGAGAAAAGAGTTTCTAGTAACAGGGTGGAGGAAAGTCGGCATTAGCTTCATACCCTAGCATTCGGCACCTATTTATAAGCCTTATAGCCGAATTTTCCCATGCTCAATTCCACATTCGGCTCCATCACTTCTCCCTTCTAATCTCCTTGTTTTTCTTCCTGATAACCCATTGATCCTTTCCTTAATTTTCTCTCCTGAACACTTCCCTTGGAGTCCACTTTCACGCCACTTTCATCCTTGTAGAAGGCCAAAATTAAACTTCTAAAAACAGTAAGCTAGGATTCGAACCTTGGATCTCTTTGCTAACTATTAACGCCACCTTCCTACACTCTAAGTGGCGTCACTTAGCCACTCTTCTATAAGGCTTTTTGATGATATTTTCCCCTATCTTTATTTAAAAGCCCAACTACTTGCCAACCCTGATTCTTTTAATAATTAAATTATAATTTCTTCTACCCCTTAATTCGAACTCAAACCTTGACCAAGACCTACCTTTGTGTAACTAACACTTAACCGGAATTATTAAGCACAAAAAGAAAAAAATTCAAGATTTCGGGATTTTTGGATTTCGGGATATTTGGGGCGTTACAGGCCCGCCCGTATTAAATGTTTCTATATTATTTTTTTAGATAATTTTTTTAAAATATTTAATATATCAAAAATACTAAAAAAAATTAAAATAAACGTTTTCCAACAAATTGAAAATAAATTTAAAAAATATGTAAACTTAAAATAATACCAAGATAGGTGCAACTTAACAAGCAAATGCCTCTAAAATAGTAACAAAATTAACAATAAAATAAGATTTATACAATATCTAAATAATAATAACAACAACAACATAATAGTGAAATGGTAGCAAAATAATAAAAAAAATAACAAGAAAATAGCAGCAAAACAGTAAAAAAACAACAATTTTTTTTTTTGCAAATTCGGGTTGGGCCGAGCTCAGGCCAAAAAAGCCTTACTTAAGGTCTGACCCATTTTCTAAACGGACCTTATTTTTTTGTTCAAGTCCATTTTTTTGTCTATATTTTTACCCAAACCCTCCAACTTTTCAAGCGGGCCTTCGGGTGGCCCGACCCATGTACAAGTCTAGTTACGAATACAATACAAATACAAGTCTAAGTGACCACAAATATCAAACTATTACAACACGGACTATAATAACAAAGTAGAATCAAACAATTAAAAGCAAAAACATACTAAGAACTAAGTACAATCCAGAGTAAAGCCAACAAATTGAACTAATTGGATTGGACTAAAACCCACACTTTGCAACCGCATATGGTGGAACTCAGAGTCCCATGTATATAATTGCGCATGGTGGGTCTCGAACATGAGTACTTAAGATCTAGGACCTTCGCCTTTGCCATATTTTAACATGTTAATAGTTGAAGTTATAATTTTTCATATATTATTAAGGTCAGTATTTGATATACTAACAATATACTTTTTTTTATTCCACAAGTAACTTTGAAATTATGGCAGTCTCTTTTTTTTTTAAATGTTTATTTTTAAATATTTTACTATACTTCAATAAAACAATTGCCAACTCGTAACCTTGTTTGTGAAGTTCAAAACTTTCACTAATAATGTATTATTTATTTATTTTTTTGTCGTATTATCCTTTTATATAAGAATTTGAATATTTTATTAATGTAGGGATTGGTATGAAGTAACATGCTGAAATATTAAAGATATGGTAAATGCATGAACTAGAGAGGCCAATTTTAGATCAGATATCTCCATTTTCGAAAGCTATACCTTACCTTAACATCATCATTATCATCATATCATAATTAAGCTATTAATCTGCGCCGAAAGTCGTTAAACCATGCTTCATACAATTATTACTGCATACCGTTGCTTTTTTATACAAAATCGTACTCTATAGTTTATAAAACTGCCTTCCATTAATGAACACACGTGAAGAGAATAAGGCCATGGCACTTCTTATAAAGTACTACACATATCTGGTGTCGGTATAATTTCGATCCACCTCCTTAAATTCCAGTATAATGTGACACTATCATTGTCACACCATCCTAGATACCCCTATTTCACATTAAATTTTTAAAATATGTTGCGATAATCATATGTCAAAATATGCCATTAATTCTACTTTTCAAAATTTTAGTCTAACCATTCAAACCCTTGATAATTTTTACCAAAATTGGCTTAATGTCAGGTATGCTTATTGAGTGGTGATTATTATTAAAAATAATTAAATAAGATTAAATGTCAACATAATTAACATTTACTATTTAATAGAGTAAATTTAAAAGTTTTTATAGTTATGCAATTGAAAACTTTTCTTTAAAATTGAACAACAAATGAATGTTAATTCTATTTAGTTAATCTCTGTGTTACAATTTGATTCTTTTCTATAATATAGGGACTAAATGATTTAATTAATAATAGAGAGACTAATTTAATCTCATCCTTGTAATAAAGGGACTTAGCAAGTACATTCGCCCTTTTGGGTTCATAAGTGTTCACCTTTTGAATATGATATGATTGCATGAGCATACCAGTTGTAAATATTTGATAAAAAATACTAATGGTGTCAATGATTGAACTAGAAAATTTAAATTGAAAAAGTACGAGTGTTGATACATGTCTTAATAAGAGCGGAGATAAGGAGGAGAATGTGGTGGTGCAAATATGGTGGTTCACCTAAACAAGCAGAGAGCCAAAGAAGTATAAGAGGAGGAAGAAGGTTGTTGTAGAGCTAAGGAAAGCTAGGAGTAAGGGAGTAAGTGCTCAAGGTTGCTAATGAGGAAGAAGATCCCTTTCTCATCATCTTGGAAGATATTTATAGGAGATACCTCTTGTCTGGTAATGGTGAGGCAGGTTGTTATAGAGGAGTTGCCATCATCGAGTGTGTGAGGACGTGCAAGGTTGGGTCCATTCTATTATTCATTTTGAGGCAATATGAGGTTGTTATGCTTAAGTGGATCCTAGTGGTCTTCGAAAAGAGTGTTTGTATTGAAAAGCAAGTGACCAGGCCATGGTAAATGAGAAACCCGATGAAAAGGGATGTTCTCGTAATTAACGAGTGATCTCATAGCAAGTGGATAGTTTAGAGCTGACAATCGAGGACAACCTGGAGGACAGAAGGTGGAGAGCTGTCTTAAAGCATCCATCTGGTGTCTTGTAGGAGTTGCATGTGTCTAGCCCAAGAGAGGATATAACAATGAGATTTAATTTTTTAAAGTTTTTAAATCAATGGACTAAATTTCAAATTTCATTCAAATATAGGGACTGGCAGTATATTTTGACCAATTTGGATAAACTATGACATTAATTTGCATCAACTTGCATAAAAGAGAATTTAAGTGCTTTTTTTGAACAAAATTTATACGTCTTGAAAACCTGCATCATGTTGCAACGGTATCCTTAAGCTAATAAGAAAATAGTTCCAGCAATGACACCAATGGACTTCCGTTTTTTAATTATTATTTGATTGCATCAAATATTTTATTGAAAAACTGTTGTCGGCATGTTTGGTGGTGTTTTATGCTTGAAGCAAAATCATTTCTGAAAGCAATCTTTGCTTCTCATTCTGATTATAATATTAAATATTTCACAGTTATTTTACACTTTCTTTTGTTCTTTACATCTACCTGTCAACCTCTGCCATGTCAATTGGAGGTTTAAAACATGTACTAAAAAACACAAGAAAACAGAACAGCTCCAAAACAATATAAACAAACACTCACTTTATATGTACTTACAAATCGATGCATGTAGTTTACAAGTAACTCAAATCTGCACCCTATAAAGACCCACCAGAAGAAAATGATGCAAAATATGAGAAGGAAAATGGGGTTACTTACCCCTTTCTTTCCCTTCCCTAACAAGATTATAAATAAATATAAAAAAACATGACAAAAAAGAGCTTCCCAGTTCTATCTGTCTGAATAAACTATTGCTATGAATCTTGCACAGGAGTTTTGTTCGATGGATCATACATTCCAGCTCTGCAGGCCAGCAAGTTTCTCACAACATACAAAAATGACAGATTGACTTTTAGACTTCATTTTTAACAGATACATTCACCTCCCCCCCCCCCCTTCAAAAAGGTGATGACTAGTTTGAAAACCCACAAAAAATTTGGGATTACTTGGACCCTAGAACCTCCAAAATGACCATACCAATTGTTGAATATATGGAACTGTGCCGCCTGTATTGTTGGTCATCGCCCAAGTTGGTGTTTTTCTTTTCTTTTTTCTTTTCTAATACTAGATTTGTAGTGGTTAAGCAACTCCAATTGAGCATTCTGCAATTAACTTAAAGAACAACAAAGAATAAACAACCATTACTTGTAACTTCACTATGATATGGATCCAAAGAACTGTAGATTGTGATATACCGATTAGATTTCCGAGTGTGTTCTGAAAAATGCAACTATATAGCAGCATTCCCATTACTCCTTACTCGAAGTTCGACACTCCTCAAATCGCGAAGATTTTGTAAAATCTCTTGAAGTAGATAGATCCCTTTATCTCCTTTCCTCAAGGAGCTGATACAATGTTTTAGAAACTCCCTATCTGCCTCGAGTGCTTGTAATCTTTCATAAACATGGTCCACTTCTTCCTCTATTGTGATCATTTTGTTCTCGAGTTCAGGTATCGTATGTTGCAAGGCAACAGAATCAAAACCGTTTTCATGTCCATTCAGTATCTTTTCTTCAGTTTCTGCATCGGTGGCATCAAAAAGTGGGAGAAGTCTCTTTGCCTTGGTAGCCATGGGAATTATTTTGTCTTGGTGATGCTTCCCATTCACTCCCTTGAAATGACCATTGGCAACCCCATTTGTTTCATGGCTGAAATTATGAATCTCATGGAAGCCATTACCATTGTCTTCGTACAAATACTCAACTGATTTTATATCCTCAAAATGTTGTTGTTCCTCTTCATCATTCAATGAAATCAATTGCTCTTCCAAGACCTTCAGTTGCTCTAGAATGGATAGCCTCTCCTCCTCGAAGTTAGCCAATGATTCCTCTACATACAAAACTGCATCAGCAGGGGTATTCTGGTTAACATCCTCTCGAATTTGATGGTTCTCGAAGCTATCTTCTTCCTTTGATTCATGATTCAAATCAACTGATACTCCATCACTGTCCTCAGCATTACTGCAAGACGCAGAACTTGCGCTTCGAATGCTGTCATCTTTCCTTCTTCTCAGCATCATCATTCTCTCTTTGGCCTCATGATCCTGCACCTTCTTGCGATATATCTCAAGTTCCTTTTCGAGCTCTGCCTTCTCTTTCTCCCTCTTGACCATAAGCTCATTCAGAATCTGCAAGGCTTCCTGGTCATACTCGGACTGTTCTTCCATCATCCTCTGGTACTGCACCGCTTCCATCTGCATTGCTGCTTTCTCTTCTTGAAGCCTATTTATCATTGCCATTGTTTGATTTGCAGCCACCGCAGAAGCACTCCTCTCTTCCTCAAGCTCTCTATACAATGCATTTAAAGCTTTCCTTTCAGTTTTTAATTCTGATTTCAACTTGTCAACAGTCAGTACCCCATCACCACCCTCAATGTCACTGAAAACACTTCCATCCAAGGAATCTTCGGTTCCGGATTCTTTTCTGTCAAGCAATAACAATTTCTTGTGCAACAGATGGAGACTGTCAATGGAAGTTGGTGTATCCGGAACTTTATCTTCCTCAATATCATTAAGCTCTGAAGATAATGATAGATGGTTTTTCATTGGTTGGTCACTAGTCTCACTCTCAAATGTTGCAGTTTTCAGCTGCTGCATTGTTTCTTCCTCAACATCCTTGGAGCCTAATGTAAAGGAATCCAAGATTAACAACACCTCAATAAACAAAATTCTTAAATTAAAAGACATTTTAAATTTGGAATTAAGGTTTACCACGATCAGCATCTGCATGTAATTCAGAACTGGTTGAGGGATCTCCTTGTGTGCATTCATATAAATGTTGCATTTGAATATCTTCAATTGTTTCCTTAAATTGCACAACATCTGTCCCTATTGATATTGCTGAAGAAATTGCAAAAAACTTTAGTCTTTAATAGTTCAATAATAGGCATTTGGTAAAAAAATATATCAAATTGGATTAAGCAAGTACCTTGATTAACATCTAAATTGATTTCCTCTTCTCTTGTTGTGGCGTTTGGTTGCACATCATCAGCCTCATTCAAGGGGGGCATATTTGCTTGAGTGGTAGCAACATGTTGATCATCTTCCTTCTCCATCAAATCTTGCTCCACTGCAGGAGTTGAAAAGCCCTCCTTGCCATTAGGCTCCATTGGTTCATCCACTACATCAATGGTTTCCTCTTTACTCACATGGGGTGAAAGGGGTGTCACTTTCTCCGCTGAACTGCAACCATTCTCCACAACCAACTCCACTGGTGTCCCAGGTTGCTGCAAATCAAAGTCCAAAATAACATCTCCTGTACCAGCAACATCTTCATCTTCCTCTGTGAACTTGTATATTTTTTGGCTTCTCATAGCAGTAGAATCCATCAATTCAACTGGAATCAAATGGCAGTCATCCCCCCCGATGTAAAACTCCAGATGCTTGTTCAGAATTTCAGGAGACTCCTCTTTGGCACAAGCGACTTGAGTTAACCCCTGGTCAGCCATTGACACAGTTAAGTCTCCTTCATCCACTGATGATTGATCTTTCTCTATAACCACATCGGCTTCATCTCCATTAGCAGCCACTTGGTTGCAATCAAAACTAGAAACAAAATATGAAAACTCCTCTTTTTCCACTTCCTTTTGTTCAATACCTTCATCATCAGAAATGATGCCAACTCTCTTGTTTTCTTCAATCATCTGTTCATCTTTATGATCATCAGCCACAAAATCTGATCTGATTCCATCTGAAGCATTACCCTCATCTGCAATAATGCCCTCAACTTTTTCTCCACCTTCAGTGATTAAATTTCCTTCCTGGGGATAATCCAAAACCTCCCAGGAAGGTTTAATCATGAAACAAGGAAGATTCCACTTTTTCTCCACCATGACACCACAACAAGAACACTTGAAATCCTCATCGCCGTTTTCCATCACTTCATCACCACCATTTTCCGACGGCGACGAGGACAAGCAATCCTCACACATATCTCGAGATTCAGAGAGTTTTCGATGATTTGAACAAAAACCCAATTTAGAAATCTCATTGGCATGGCCATCACACACAAGATCTCTATATGATTTGTTGTACTTTGATGGCTCAAAGATATGATCAAGCCTAGAACACCAAAGGCAGGGCCTTTTAAGACCAAAGTAATCAGCAAACTTGATGATCAGGTAAGAAAACAGTGAATTCAAAAGGAGGAGAACGATCAGAATCCATTCTAGTAAGACGTAGACAAGAATAAGAGTGATCCTATTAGTGTTTTTATGCAACATGGTAGCAAATTTGTTGGCTGCCATTAATGATGCTCTGTGTTTTCTGCTGTGTACAGAGAGGAGAAAAGGGACAAAACAGAAACAAAAAAGAGAGAAGAAGTTGTTAGATAAGAAGAAGACGAAAGAGCTTAAGATAAAAAGAGTTATGGAGAATGAAAAAGAAGTGAAATTGAAATGGTTTTTCAATAAGGGAGAGAAGAATCTGAAAGTCTAAAGAAATGGGTATTATATTTTTTCAGACTTGGAAATCATAAAAGGCGGTTTTGAATAGGAAAGTGACAGCCAAAGAAGACTGAAACCCTGAGGAAAATCAATTCATAGAAAACATTTTCCACAAAAACAAAAATAAAAACTAAAAAACATTGAAAAAGGTTTGAGTCAGATTAAATAAAGGAATTTATTTTCCTTGGTTCTTTTTTTGACAGAATTAAGCAACTATTGGAATCTTAAACAACTAAACTGACATTTGTTTTAAGTGATAAATTTTCATTTAGCTTAAACTTAAGGTGGATGCCAATGGATTAATTGAAGGGGTAGAGGTAGCCAGCTATGGCAGCCCCCACCCTTACAGTCCCTCCAGTCTGGTGTTGTTTTGTTTGGGACAAAGAAAATGGGAGGCCCCACCAACCTTACCAATGGGTTGGTGGAGACCACTGTCAAAGTTAAAAGTGGGCTCCATTTAGGACAGGTTGCTGCTGCTTCATGTTCTTCCTGCTCCTTTTAACTCTGTTTTTCATGGACACTATTTATCCTTTTTATCTCTGCCATCCTATTCCTTTGTGTGAGAAAAGAAATACACTCTTGAATTTCTGTTTCTAGCTTTGGATTCCTTATACTTGCTCTTTTTTTCTTTTTGTTTCTTTTTTTTTCAAAATTTACAAGTATATTTACCAATACTGCTATATACTAGATATTTTATCAACTACAGATGAATAATAAAAGTAAAATGCATAAAAATATTAAAATAAAAACACTAAATGACCTTACAACCTATAATAAAATTAAGTTATTTTGATTCTCAACCTTCTGATTATCTTATTATTTTTCACATTCTCAAATATTATAAAAATATCATAATATAGCATATAATCTTATTACCATGTATTCTTGAGGTATTAAATTATAGGCGTAAACTTAAATTTTGAATTAATTTAATATTTATTTTTATTATTTTAATCAATTTAATTTTTTAATCTCAAATAAAATTTAGTTATAACTAAAAAAACTTCTAACCATAAAAAAAATTCTCTCTTTTTGTTAACAGTAAATTTCATACTTTTTCATGGATTATTATAATTATAATTATAATTTATAATTTTTCAACATTATATATTTAATTATTAGTAATTAATTTGTAATAAAAATAAGAATTAGAATAATTTAACATAATCTTATGAAAATTGAGATTAAAATATAATAAAAAAACTAAACTTATTTTTATAACAAGAAAATTTTAATAAAATATGCTTTTAAATAACCTTATATGTCTATAAAGAAATATTTGAATATTATTTTCCATCTAAATACATTAAATAAAGTAGTGTAATATATTCAACATTTCATCCTATGCATAATTTCTTTTTTACGAATGCGAACTAAATTTTACAATATGATTTTGTTTTCCAAAGGTTGTTATCCAAACTCTTAACTGATCATTTAATTTAACAATTGAGGAATGTATTTTTATGTTAAGAAATCAGGCATGAATATCGAAAAGAGAAATAGTAATAAAAATCATGTGATTTATTTGTAGATTATTTTATTCTCAATTTCAGTTACCGTAATACGAATTTTAGAAACTTCCAATATAGATAAGAAAATGATCTGGATTTCAATAAAATAATGAATTAAAAAATAATAAATGTTTATTTACTAAATTATTATTATAAATTAGGATACTTATTTAAATAAAATTATCAATATTTATTTACAAATTTTTCATATTTTTTATTTAATTTGATTATGTTGATTATGCATGATAATACATTAAATATTACTTTTCAGGACAGTAACTTCACTTTTATTTTATTTTTTTAACTTTCCCATAGATTTGCTTTAATCAAGCTTTAATATCTAAATTATGCCCCCACTGGCTTTTTAGGTCCTAAAATCCCAACCCCAAGTTAAAAATTTAATTAACCATTAAATATGATTTTTGTTCCCTCTTCCTCTACTTTAATTTGTATCATCAACCCTACATAATTTCCAGGCTATATAGGATTCCAGCTCAAAGGAAATTAATCTTATAATAAAGTACACTCAAACAAAATCTTTTTTTTTAATAATCTTATAAAATGTAAGGGTTTTTTTTTTAATGTGGAACTGTGTATCAACTTTGAAGAACATTGTTTCAAAAAGTTGAGTACAATAATAAAAGATTTTTTTTTGAAAAAAAAAACGTGAGAGAGCTTTCTAGTGTTTTTTTGACCAAAAGGGCGGTAAGAGGTGATCCCACAAAGTGAGCTGAAAAATTCTAGCAGACCCTCTCCTTTTGCAATCAAATACATAAGCTTTAAAGCATCATCTGGAATTTTTAAGAAAAATTAAAAAAAAAATCAGTCTTGTTTTTCGCATTAAATCCAGCTTATATAAAATATTTCCATTCGGTCTAAGCTTAAACTCTCTTTTGATTTTTCTAGAATTAAGTGCCATTCCTTTCTTTAATCCAAAATATATAATATTTGGCAATAAAGTAATCAGGGTTATAATAAATTTTCTGATTAAATTTTGCTATTATAATGTATAATTTGGTAAAATTAAGTTATTTTAATTTTTACATTTTGAAATTTCAAATTTGACTTAAATAGTAGAATTTAATTCCGTTAAATTAAATTTTATTATTTATTATTGTGAAGATGGAAGGTTTGTGTCCGACATATTCCGAGATATCAAAATGGGACTGCGGACCACTTGGTTAAATATGCTTATACAAGGGACTTTTTACTCCGTTTATTTGCAATTGCACCAGTTTCTGTTAGAAATTTGTTGGATGAAAATCTTAATGGATCTAGATCCTTTCATTTATGAATTAGTTGTTGTAATCGCCTAGTGTTGCCTCTTTTTTACCCAAAAAAATATAAGTTGTAGATTTAATTTATCTTTTATATTTTCATTATTTTTAACACAATTTCTTAATATTAAAATTTTAATCCTAACTCAAAAAGTGAACATTAAATCTATTAATTAAAATAATATGAATTTTTTAAGAGTTTTATATGAAAATAATACATTAATATCACATTACATATGTTATAATATATTTGTCGTGTAAAATTTTAAAAATAAAAGAATTTAACGTAATAAATTTAATTTCGAAAAATATAAAAACTAATAAAGATTCTAACTAAGTACTGATAACTAAAATTATTAAAAAATTAGAATTTAACATAAATTATAGATGGAGTATGAAACGAGATTTTCAGTATACGGAATTATGAATTTATGATTATAAAAATTGGAAAGGGTAAAAAATTATTTTCATGGCGTATTGAATGGAAGTGAGGGATGGTTTGGGACATCATTCCACACGGTTGGCGAGGTTACTTTCACATTATTATCATCAAAGAAATCGTCAAACTGTATTTGGCTTAATCATTCAATTCAACAATGACAACCAATGAAATATAGTAATTATTGTATTTCTTAAGCATTGTCTTAATTAGATCAGGGGGCCATATATTTTATTAAAACCCAGAACTACAAGCCATCAAGGCTTAACGAGAGCAGTAAAAATGGGTCACAATATGATCAATAAATTTCAATTATATCACTGTCAAATCAGTTTAAAGTAAAATAGAGAATAATTAACTTCAATTTTAGTAAACAAATTAATGCATTTGTTCAATTTGGTTTCCCATATTAGAATGTTGCAAAAATGGAGCGAATTAAAGGGAAGGTGGTAGAGGCTGAAATGCATATACAATTAAATTAGATTGTATGATTCAGTTGAGATAAGCATCAGCCCTAGTTGAAATGTCCCAATCTATAACTTAATTCCCTTGGATTTTTCTGGATTTCCCCCCTTTCTTTTGGTTTTATATTCCAAGTATCAAACAACGTGAATTTTGAAGCAATTTCGAAATCATATAAATGATGCATGGCTAAAATTGACTGGAAAACAATTTCCGATTTTAATAAAACAACAGTGCTCTAGCTCATGGATCATACTTAATTTAATATAAGTATATTGCTAAAAAATAGTTCACAATTTAAAAGATAGCAATTTTAAATGCATTTAAGTGTGTAGTACTATTCTTTATTTTCAAAATTAGATATTGTATAAAAAAATTAATCCATCAAGGAGTTCTTTTGTTTACTTTTAATTAGGAGTTTTGTTTTTTAAAAATAGTTTTTTTTTGTCATATAAAAATTTAGGTGAGGGGGAGTTATTTCAATTAAACGTTAGGGTATGTTATGTCTCACAAAAAGTTGATATTACAAATCAGTCATCAAATAAGATTAATGTTAAACTTGAATCTTAGTACTGATTAAAGTACTAATGAATACTTAATCAACTGAATTAACTTACATTAAAAAACTGGAAGAATTCTAGATAATCATAAAAATGTAATAATGTGAGATGAGTTTATAAAACTGCAAGTTGAAGATATGAAAAGAGGAAAAGAAAATCAAAGTCACAGGCGGGCTTGAATATATATATGTTCAGAAGACAAGAAAGTAGTAAAAAAAAGATATATTATTGGGAGCTGTTTATACAAGGAATTTGTTCCAAGGAAATTGTTAGAAAATAATGTAGAAACTGAGTGGCTCAAAATCGAAGAGGCAAACTTGCCTTCTCTTTTATGAACCATTGAGTCCTCTTATCCTAGACTAACTTTGGATGCCAATTTACTTTTAGTTGAATGTGTTTTACTTTGGACAAATACTGTTTAATTTTTTAGAGTTTGCTCACATGATAATTAAATTTTTTAAAATGATTAAATAATTGATTAATTTTTACAAAAGTACTCAAATAAGAGTTTTTCACATACTTTAGTCAAAGTTGTAAAAAATATTAAATAAATATTGGCGTATATAAAATAAAACACATAACACGTTAATCAGATATTGCTTGAAAAGAAAAGAAAGTAATGAAAACATAATTTAAAACTTGATATGCGACATTTAAAAAACTCTTATTTAAACACTTTTGAAAAAGTTTAGTCATTATTAAAACATTTTAAAAAAAATTAACTTTTATTTGAATATTTTAAAATATTTGACATTTGAGCACTTTTACAAAAATTAGATATTATATGATAAATTTTTTAAAAGAATTAAGTAAGAATCCATACATTTAGCCTTTTTTATTTGATTGCATGTTTGGATAACATCAGTGAGATGAGTCTTATTGAGTGGAGTTTTTCTACTGAAACCGCCAATGAGTTGATTGGCTTTCTTTTTGACAATTTTTTATGTATGCTTCTTGTGTTTTGGTAATATGTTTTTTATTTTGGTTCAGAGTTTAGTGTGTAACTGTGATTTTATGTTTGTGGTATTCCATTTTAATGATCATACTCTCTGATAAAGTTATAATGTTTAATAAAAATTTAAAAACATAAATATACAGTACATAATAATGATCAAGATTCTTGATTTATTGAAGTAATACTTCACCTCATTACAAAAAAAAAATTAAATTATTTATAAAAATATTTTATCATTTAATACAATAATTAATTAAAATAGTTATAAATATAAAATAACATTATTAAAACTTTATATGTTAAATATCATTAAAAATACTTAAAAAATAATTATCAGCACACTTAAACTTATATAAATAATTATTTAAATAAAAATAAATAATTACATAAACAAGAAAAATAAAGACAATAATATTATCATAAATATTATTATTCTAATAAAATTACGTTTAATTAAACATAATTTTAATAATATCCTAAATATCAAATAATTTAGAACTTATATTATAAGTATTTTTTAGTCGAATATTTTTTATGATATTTTTTTATCAGTGGTACAGTTGCACTTGGATTTAAACATATAATTTATTGTTGATTTTATTTTATTGTTATAATATTTAAACTCAATACTATAGTAATTAACCTCACCAAAGATAATGATAATATTGGTTTTAAGTACATACCATGCGTGGACAAATGATAGAATAGGTTGGTATTTGGTATTGTAAACTTTGGGTTATATGATGAAATGGACAGTATAAGAAAAGCAATGTACACAAGGAAAACCAGGTGTTATAAGTTAAAGGATACTGATGAGAACTGTAGAAGAAGTGCAATGCAAAAGATAGACAAAAATTAAAGAAGAAAATAAAAGAAACAAAGAAGAGTGATAGCAATGATGGTGAATGGAGAGCGCTTGGAAGAGGTGGGACTAAAACAAACACCTGTTTCCCGACAAACTTGAGAGCGCTTCGACAAGCTTGTTCCCTCTCTTCTCGATCATCTCGTCTTGCCTCTTGTTTTTTTTTCTTTAACATCATGTCGTTGCTGACGCTTTCAATGGCCTCAAAGCTTTTGCACATGCCCATGGTCTCTTTGAAGGCGTTTATCGGTAGTAATAATGCATGCATGCATCTTCATTTCCACTTTTCAGTTTTCTCCGAATTATCTATTAATCATCAGCTCCATATAAAAAATGAAAATTGCAATGCTTCCATGTTGCCTGTGGAAAGGTTTCCAAATTCTGCAAATCCCTTCTCCTGATACCAATTCCATTAAAGCTGGCAATTGAGGTTTCAGTGTTCCCCAGCTGCTTGCCTTGGTTGCATGAAGAATATATGTAACCACAAACAGCAAATCAAATCCAAGATTGAAGGTGTTTTTCATCATTCACTGGCCTTCCTCGGAACCAAACTCCAGTCCTGTGCTTTAGCGATGAATGATGCATAAAGATCCCAACCAACTTTGTGGTTTCTTCTTATATTGGGCTGTTTTATTTTACTCTAGTTTTCCTCTTCTTCCGTGAGATTAAAATCAAGCTCGCTGGAAAGATTAGTTACTATACTACCATCATTAAAATCAATGATGGAATAAATATTTGGAAACAATATTAGCTAGTTATAACAGTAAAACGAAATAAAAAATAATTATTAAAAACATTAAATTGATTATATAAGCAAAATAAATAATTATATTTCATATTAAATAAAAAATATATTAAATTTATACTTATATTAAATAATATTTTATTATTACTTATTTTAATTTTGATTTATTATTATTATTTTATTATTCACATATCTACTCATGTAAGATTAATTCATATAAATTTTATAATAATGAAATTTTTGTATTTACTAAATTATCATAAAACACAAACTTATATATTTTATATAATAAAAATAAAAAATTAATATAATCTTTTTTTATATATTCATTTTAAAGTGCATATATATTAAATATTAAAATATATATGTTAAAACGATTTTATATTAGTTAATAATTAAAAATATGTTTATGATTATTAAATAACCATAAAAGTTATGTAATTTCATTAAATATATGAAAATATATTAATTTTATATAAATAATAATTAAAGTTTATGATCATATATTAAATTTTATTATTATATTTAAATTTATAGTTATTATATAATATATGTATTTTAGTTTTTAAAAAGTAATATTTTATGAAATAAAAAAAAGGAAGAAAAAAGGCAGAGAATATAAACTTCACCCACCATCAACCGCAATATATCGTAACTGTCAACATAAACCCCATAAAAAGGTTAAAGTGGGAAAAGCTCATCTCATCGTAGAGGCCTTTTTTTAACTGGTGGATGAGCTTCCGTCTAAATTTCAAGTATTAGTGTGGTTGAAATGTTTTTCACTGGCAAACTCAATATCATCCAAAGGGGTGACTGTTTAGGTCGCACAAAAGCCAAGAAAAAAACTCACCTCCTTGGAGCCAAACGGGCATCCAAAGGGAGCAAATCAATAAGCAGGGAGATAGAAAAAAAAAGGGGTTAGAGGGGGTCGGAGTTTTACCTCCAGAGCACCCTCTGATGCTTATGTCAGAAATAGAACAGCGAATGGAATTTTAGATATGGAAATTATGCAAAAAGGATCACTTACGTGCTCTTGTGAATATTGCGTCTTATTTAAATGCCTCTGATTTCTGACTAAAGCTAAGTGGGCAGGTGCTCGGATATAATGCTTGGCTTCTTGAGCCATTCTACTTTTTCATTGTTGTTGGATCCTACATGCTTTTGGTGCTCTTTTGATTGAGCTGATTAAGGAAACCATAGAAGTTTCTTGAATTAAGTTAAAAAGGGTGCTTTGAGAGCGTTTAGTGCTCTAGTGCAGGAAGGAGCGTTGGTGCTCTAGTGCAGGAAGGAGCATTGGTGCTCTTGTGCCTCGCAAGCCGACCTATTATGGGTTTGCAAGCCTTTAGTGGGGTTGTTTAGACACGCTAGATTAAGACCCAAATAAGCTGGATATTGACAAGCACATTTAATGATATATAACATTAAAAATTTTAATAAATGACTATATATTTATATAAATATTTTATTTAATTATTTTCAATTTCTACTATATATATATTTTGCAATATAAATGATAACTTCACTTTAATGTGAGCAATTAAAAGATAGGCCAATATCCTTTTGTATTGGAAAACATTATTAAAGGTAAAGACAATTTTGACTATGAAAACAACACACAACTCACTGCACATAATTGCACCTAAAAGCTCTAGTGAAATTTTGTTGGTATGTTCCAGTAGGGTTGTATTCTGTTCAGGTTTTGTTAAAAAATTAAACTGAACCAATTCATTCGATTTTTAATTTTAGAATCGTAATCGAAACCACAATGATTAAAAATTAAGATATTCAAAATCTATAATTTTGATCCGGTTTAATTTGACAAAACAATCTTTGAACGTTTTGGATTTTACTTGTCAAAACAATTATTTTATTGTTTTGGGCTAAAAAAAATTCTAAAATTTTACATTTTTTTTATATTTATTTTCACAAAAACCATCATACATTTTTAAATTTGTTTATACATTTGTTAGATTAAGTGAACTAAATAATGAAAGCAATCTTTTAATTATTCACAAGTCACAAGACCATTCAATTGAGTTAATAACTAATTGTTAAATGGAAAGTTAATATATATATGCAAAAATAAATAATTCATATGTATATATGTATAATTATAACTGTGCAAGTATTCAACTAACATATTAACATAGCTAATCATTTACATACCTAACTGATTAGCCAAAAAGAAATTCCATCCATCAATTTTCTAATCTAAAATATACAAAAATAAAAATAAAAAATCCCTTCAACTTTCATGAAGAGAAGGCATCAAGTTTCACAATCCTAATAATATATAAACAAAAATCTACCACCATAATCCTAGACAAAAAAGTTTCATGTCAGGTAACAAACATCAATCATCTAGACACTACAAGAAAACAAAAAACAAGTAACAATTTTAGTTAAAAGGAAAAAGAAAAACAAATAGCAACTTAAATTAAAATCAAGTAGTACCACCAAAACCAAATTACCTAAAAAATAGTTATATCCTAATCTTGTATAAACAAAAATGAACCATTTTTTTCAAGTGTCATTCACCATCATATTCCTAAATAAACAAAAATAAATAGTAGCTTCAGTTACAAACAAACAATAGCTTCAGTTAAAAGGTTTAAATTAGTTGCACAAAAACCACTAGTCTTCAAGTCAGAATACATTTAACCTTGTAGGAGTTCAGCTTCAATTAAAAATTTTAAATTAGTTACAACTTTAATTACCTTATAGGAATTCATCTTCAAGTCAATCATCAATAGTAATCTTGGTTTCACTTAATTTTAAATCCTTCAAACCTATTACAAGTCAGAATACATTTACAAGTTAAAATATGTCTAAAAGTCAGAATATATTCACTAGCTTACCACTCTCAATATTTTCCATTTCTTCAATTTCTTCCTATTCCTAAACTGGTATAGGCGGCGATCTTATCCAATTTTGAGCACAAACGAGGCACTCAACAATTTTTGGAGTTAAGGAATGGCAAAATGGATCAAGACACACGACCTCCAGTGCTGAATGTAGATTCTGAAGCTACTGTAGACACGAGAATGGATAAAATATCTTTTAGCCATTAAAGAGATTATAGAATTTGTCATTGTAGCAACAACGATCATCGTTTGTTTTTCAAAACTATAACTTTGTATATCCTTTAAAATAACTCTTTTTTTTAAAACACCAAAAGTTCGTTCAATCACACTACGTAATGATAAATGTGAATAATTGAATATCTCTTCTTTACTAGATATCGATCTACCTCTACGAAAGCCAGGTAAATAATATGGCTGACCTCTATATGGTCCAATATAACCTTTCATTTGAAGATATCCAAAATCAACAAAATAATGTTTTTCTACATGTCATACTATAACAAACAATTAATTCAAGAATTGTTTATTTTTTAAAATTATCAATTAAAGAACTTATACTTTATTATTTAAAAAAAAGAAACAAATGAAATATCTTACCATTTGGTGGGTGCGGAAATTTATATTTTGGATCTCGAATTGCATCAAGAAATATTCTAGTGTCATGTGCCGGTCCTTCCCATCCAACCATAACAAAGGTGAAACACATATTAAAATAATATACTGTCATAACATTCTGAGTCGGGACACCTTTTCATCTAATGTAGGGAATTTGTTCATTTGGTGGAAGAATAGTGGCAATATGAGTACCATCAATTGCACCTATACAATCCTAAACAAATAATCATATTAGTCCCATGCATATTTTTAATCAACCAAAAATATTAAAATATAATAATAAAATATTAAGTTTTAACCTTAAAATGCGGCATATATCTAGAATCATTACATATTTGTTCGAGTATTGAGCTAAAAAAATGATCTTCGGGTGCAACTAGATCAATAACCATCATTGAAACTTTCTCAAGCACAATTGCAAAGTATCAACTTAGTGTTTGTAACATCCCGAATTAGGACCTAGTCGGAACAGTGGTTTTGGGACCACAAAAATTTATTTTTATTATATTTTTGTGGTCTACAATTTCATAGGATGATTTTTGAAAATTTAGTTCGAAAATTTTGACGTTTGAGCATTCAATTTGGTCAAAAGAACTAAATTGTAAAAAGTGCAAAATTTGAGTTCTACATGTTAGAGGTGTCTAATTGTTATGAAATTTTAAATTGGAGGCCCTTAAATTTAGACCATTGGATAATTTTTTGGACAAAAATGGATGTGAAATGGGTGAGATAGAATATTTTTAAGTTAGGGGCATTTTGGTAATCTAGTAATTAAAATGAATTAAAAACAAAGTTAAAAGCCAATTTTTGTCCATCTTCTACCCCATGGCCGAAACTTGTATGGAGAATACATAGTTAGGGTTTTTCAAGCTTCCAAGCTCGATTGTAAGTCTGTTCTAGCCCCATTTTTAATGATTTTTACATTTTTGAAATCCTCGTAACAAGATCTACTCATTTCTACCCATATTTTGAGCTAGGGTTTGTGTTTAAAAATTTACCCATGGATGAAATGCATGTGTTTTGATGTATAATGGTAGAAAATGAATGCTCGATGTGTAATAAACGACTTTTACTAAGTAATTTTTCGTGAAAAATGACCATTTTGCAAAAGTTACAAAATTTGTCATAAAAGTGTGATTTAGTGGAAAATAGGGGCTGCTATAGTCATGAAAATGATTCGGCTAGGCTTAAAATGCAAGTAAACTGGATAAAAATCATTTTTCAAGCCTTGGGGAAAAGTAAAAATATGTGAAAGTTTAGGGGTCAGAATATAAATTTGTAAAAATATGATTTTTGGACCCATATGAATAATGTGATTAATTAATAAGCTAAATGTGATATTATAGATCAAGGAAAATGAGATTCGGGCATAGATTGGAAATGAATGAGATTATGGACTAAATCGGAATATATCGCTGTGCTCATATTCGAGGTAAGTTCGTATGTCAGTAATAATGCAATAATATCATTGTTTATGCTTGAACTTAATTGATTTGTTAACATTATGTGGCGAATATTTATATAGTTGATATGATGATTGTATATTGTGACAAATGCCTAAATGTCATTATGTGCAATACCATGTTTACTTCATGAATATGAGAATGGTGAATCTATAAGCATGAATGATATTATGGTCGTTGTTCTCGACATGACAAGCAAGTATGATAAGGATGCTATGTGCAAGTGTGAAAAATCTCGTTTGAACCTTAGGAATAGTTTAGGATAGAAGTGACATGTCACTAGGAATTTAGAAATCCGAGCTCGTTGAGCAGTCCGAGTTCGTGATATATGTGAGAATCTAAACTTTTTGAGTGGTCCAAGTTCGTGATCTATGTGGTATCCGAGCTCGTTGAGAGGTCCAAGTTCATTATGGATGTATACATGTTTTGAGGTAGCTTTGGCTACGTATGTATATGTGGCACTTAGGTGCAAGTTTCCGCGTATCCAATAGTATTCCTAGTGTTCAATGGGTAATGTAATGAATGTGATGAAAGTCCCAAGGAGGGCATGTTAAAGAGGTATGGTTATATGATACACTACGATGAATACAGGTACGTATGCTAAACATATGAATATTGCCTTGGTAAAGATCGATTTATGATGAGCAAGTATATATGTGTATATGATAAGTAAGCCAAAAGGGTTTGAATGATGAATAATCTTTATGGTTATGTTATTATGTCTTGGTGAAATTGAACATGAAATCCATGAAATGGTAAGTTCATGATTAGTTGAAAATGAACTTATGATAGTTACCATTATATTGCACTAAGATAGTGTTGGACATTAGCAGTTGTGTGACTTTGAAAATCCACCAAAAATTGTGCAAATTGAGTTAGAGACTGAATAAGATATGAGATTAAATATTATTAAATCTAATTTTACATAGAAGAAGCGATGTAAGCAAAAAAGTTTCATATTATGAGCTATTTGAACTTTTGTGAGACAGAGTCAAAGTGATTTCAGGCTCCCTTGTCTCAAATTTGGAAAATCACTAAAAATTGTACAAAAATGATTATCGGCTAAGATTTATATTACTAAATCCTTAATAAGTCTATTTTTAATAGAAATAGACGGGAACAGTAATTGAAACTGTACTATGAGATAATTGATTTTTAGTAAAGAAAGGTCGAAGCAGTCAAGCAGCAGAACATGAGTGAATTTAAAGAATAAACTGTACTTATTGGCTAATCCAAAAATTCTGAAATTTTTATTATAAGAAGATATGTGAGTCTAGCTTCAAGGAAAATTAGCGAATCTTGATTTGGAATTCGTAGCTCAAGTTATGAGTAACTGAGTGACTATGACTCAAGTAAACAACTTAACTGGAACATAGTAAAAAATGCAATTATGATTATATTACCATGGAATCATATGGATAAATTGCTTATTATTTTCATATGGACTTACTAAGCTATAAGGTTACTCCCTTCTCTCCATTTCTTTAGTGTTGTCAAGTCGGCTCGGGGTTGGAGATCATCTAAGGCAACCTCACACTATCAAGCTACCTCCTTTGGAGCATTGATGAATCTTAATGTCTTCAAGTGAGTGGCATGTATAGGGACTTAGTTTTATGATAGATGCTGTTATGATTAGTCATATGTATTGGCTTATATTGATTCATTGTATATAGCAATGAGATGTGGCTTGTAATGATTGTGGCTTGTAAGCCTAATTATCCATGATAAGTTCTAATGCTTGTGATACGATGATGTGTTTATGCTTGTAGGATATGTATGGTTGGTATTATGATATATATGCATGATGGGTGCTTCTTAATTGATCGAAATGGTCATAGCCACATGGTATGGAAATAAGTTGATAATGTTTGAACATGAATACTTGATGTTGATTGAAGCTACTTGATAAATTGATGGTTATGAAAGTTTGGTAAAAGTGGTCATCAAATGATAATGTCAATGAACATAGAATTGTTATGTCTAGATTTGATATTATATAAGTACATGTAATAAGTGAATGATAGCATGTTAAAGTTAAGAATATACCTTAGTGAAATATGTTAAATCATTAAAATGATGCAATGATGTATATCTTTGATGTGTGTAAAGATGTGAGAGATTAATGGTAACAAAAGGCTGGGAAAATAGCCTAAGTACTAGTCACACGGGCAGAGACACGTCCATGTGTCTCAACCGTGTGGAGGACACGGCCTAGCGCACGGGTGTGTGGCCTGACTGTGTGGTTAAATTTGTTTTAAAGGCTTGGAAAATAGCCTAAGTACTAGTCACACGGGCAGAGACACGGCCATGTGTCTCAACCGTGTGGAGGACACGGCCTAGCACACGGGTGTGTGGCCTGGCCGTGTGGTTAAATTTGTTTTGATGACGTCATAAATAGAGAGTTACACGGCCTGAGGACACAGGGGTGTGACCTTGATTTAGGAAAATTTTTCTAAGTTTCCTCAAAAATTTTTAAAGTTCTCGATTTAGTCCCAAACCGCCTTTAATGCTTGTTTAGAGCCTTGGTAGCTCATGTAAGGGAAATTATGCATGTGATTGAATGTTTTTAATTTAAATGAAATTTTATGGCTTGGTTTTGCATGTTTGTGAATGTTTAAGTCCGGTAATGCCTCGAACCTTGTCCCGGCGTCGGATACGGGTAAGATGTGTTACATTTTGCTCCAGACCTTTGAAATCTTTCTTGACATTGGGAAACTTTTGCATCGGTTCCCAAGATGTACAAAAAGATTTTCAACATTTCATGACAAGATACGTGTCTTGATGTTTGCAATTTGTATATTGTCCCCAAAACTCTCAACAAACTTGTGAATACAATTTTAGACATCTTAAAATTAATCATATAATTCATGACTGTCATGGATCTCTCGGATCCATGCCTTACCTAACTGTTTTGAATCCATGCATGGTTGCTTCAATATATACTTCTCATAATATAATTGCACTGAAGAAAATGCAACAACAAATAACCGGTTAAAACATTCCATGCATTGTAAAATCTTTCTTTTCCCTTTCATCATCAATTTTATCACCACTTTAATTCTCAACCATACACATCACCTGTGAACAAATTTTATATCTGAAATCAAACATAAACAACTATTGATAAAACTAGATTACACATAAATAAGTAGAACACAAATTCAATATCCAAAAACTAAACATAAAAACTATTGATAAAACTAGTTTAGCATTATTGTTTAGTCACATAGTAGATATCTTTAGACCCTAGAAGACCAGAAAATTTTAAACTATCCTCCATTTTCATCTTAAGCCACAAAGCTATAATCTTGGGATTAATTGATAAAAACATAATCCGCTTGTCCTTATTGAGTAATAATTTCAATGAGAAAAAGTATAGCAGACTAGCTTTATGAACTTCCTTCGACATGCTATCAAGAACTTTGACTACTTTTGGAACACCATATGGATCCATAACAGGAGTCAAACTAGATGTGGCTTAACTCATATTGTCAGTTGCACTGCATAATTTTTCTATTTGACTGGACAATCTTACAGCCCCTCTAATTTGCTTTGAGGATTTCTTCTTTCCAATTTTAAAATGTGAAGTTGACATCTCAGGTGTTTTCCTTTTTTGATCGTTTCCATCAATGTAAACATCATTTGAAATGTGAACATCATTTCTTGCATTTTCTTCCTCATTATTTTCAGGTATGTCATTGTCAACATCCTAAAAAAATTCACTATGAAATGTACTAGAAGAAGGTGTCCATGCTTTATCATCGGTTGCAACTACCTCCATGAACATTTGGTCCAACTTCCCTTAGAATTTAGGATTAATATTCGATGTTCTAAATTTTTGAGCTTTAGGCACAACCTATATATAAAATAGTAGTTTAATAAAAGAAATTATCAATAACCTCATAAATAATAAGAAACAAAAATATCCAGAATTATTAATGTACCTTTAGCCTACTCTCCCACCAATCATCCGATGCATCAATGGTTCTTTTTATAAGATTCCACCTTAGACCTATATCTCTGCCTTTAAGTTTCTTCCAAGCCTTCCATTCTTTTTTCAAGGTATCCCACCTAATTTTAAGTTGGTTTTTTTTGAATAAGTCTTGCCTATTTCTTTCTTGAAGTTAGTTATTATTTTCAACTATCCATCTTTTGTGAAATGAGTATCAGATCTATTGCCTTTATATATCTCTTTAATACAAATATCATAGAATATTTCTGTTAATCTCTTATCCCACATTTCTTTAACTTTTTCACCACTGACTTCAATCGTGGAAGTACTCATCTATTGTAATATCCTGATTTTGGGCCTAGTCAGAATAGTGGTTTCGTGACCACAAAATCCGAGACAGAAATAGTTATTTTATGATTATTTTGAGGTCTATGATATGATTGCATGATTTTGTGAAAATTTCGTGAAGAAATTTTATGCATAAAGTGCTTAAATTGAAATTAGGGACTAAATCGAATAATTTATAAAACTTGCATTCTAGAAGTTTCTAGTATGAAATTGTTTTGAAATATTAATTAGGAGGTCTTAAATAGAAATTTTACCAATTTCTAAGTCTATGGACAAAAATTGGACATGGATGGAATTTTTGGAAAGTTTAGTAGTAAGGGCATTTTATTCATTTAGGGGTAAAATGAATTAAAATACAAAATTAAAAGCCAATTTTGCTCATCTTCAACCCCATGGCCGAATATAGCAAGGAGAAACCATGGATAAGGTTTTTCAAGCTTCCAAGCTCGATTGTAAGTCCGTTCTAGCCTCGTTTTAAATATTTTTACATTTTTGGAGTCCTGGTAGCTCGATTAAGCTTATGCTAGCAATAATTCAACCTAGGGTTCATATTTGGAAAAATACCCATAGGTGAAATTTGTATATTTTGGTGTTTTATGATAGAATATGAGGTTTTAAATTATGTTAGACAACTTGTGCTACTCGGTTTTAAGCGAAAACTAGCAAAATGGCTTAATCGGTAAAAATACCTAATAGTCATAAGTACATATTAGAGTGAGAATTTGATGTTTCCATAGAAGGGAAAAATGATTAGCATGTCATAAAACATAAGAAAATAGGCTGAAGTTTAATTTACGAGCTTTGGGGTAAAAGTGTAAATATGCAAAAGTTTAGGGGCAAAACTGTAATTTTTCCAAAATATGATTTTGGGTCAATTTGAATAATATGAGTCCTAATTAGACTATATTTTAAATGATAGAGCAAGGAAAACTGAAATTCGGGCTAAAATGGAAAAATACCAAGTTGTGGACAAAATGGTAAAAGTAGACATTTTTGCATACGAGGTAAGTTCATGTGTAAATAATGTAGCATAATTGTTATTTTTAAGTTATTGATGTTAATTATATGATATGCTGATTTTTTTATCGTGAAATATTATGCTTTGTGGTTAATGTTGAGTAATATGCAAATTATGTTTACTACTTGATAAATATGAATTGCTTCCGAGTATCGGTTCCGATATTCCATGGAAGACGGCAATGTGAGATCGAGGAAAAAAAGCCCGTTTGGACCTTAGGAATAGATTAGGATACAAGTGACATGTCACTAGGATGGTTGAGCATCCGAACTCGTTGAGTTGAGTCTGAGTTCACTTATGGATGCGAATGTCCGAACTCGTTGAGTTGAGTCCGAGTTCGTGAAATGTAACTAGGCATCCGAACTCGTTGAGTTGAGTCCGAGTTCACTTATGGATGCGAACGCCCGAGCTCGTTGAGTTGAGTCCGAGTTCACTTAGGGGCGGGTTACATGATTTCTTGATTACATATGAGGCACTTATGTGCAAATTATCCGTGTATCCTTGTATTCCGATGTGTTCAACGGGTGAAATTTCTAGTGAAATGAAAGAACACTTAAGATGCAAGCGACGTTTTGGTAAGTGTTGTGAAATGGACACTTTGGACAGGTATGTTCTTAACCCTCGGGTTGATAATAGATACAACAACGATAAGGTAGTAAGATGATGAATGATGTTTAGAAATATGATATATGTTTTGGTGATACCATGCTAAAGTTGTTTGGTATATTTGTATTGTTATGTTACTTGTTATTTACATATGAACTTACTAAGCATTTATGCTTACTCCCTCCTTTTTATTTACTGTAGTTTTGACAAGCCAGCTCGGGAATCAGGACGGGTCGAAGGTTCGATCACACTATCCAAAGGACTTTCATCTGGGTAAATGGCTTGTAAAACTTAAGTATGGCATGTATAGCAATATATTTATTTTGTGTAAATAATTTTATGATATGGCCATGATTGGTTGAGAAAATGTTTGATATTGATAAGTCATGGTGATGGTTAAATTTAGATCATGTTTGATATCATGGAAGTTTAATAGGTTATCTAGTTCATAACAACTCATGAAAAGATGAAATTTGCCTTAAAACAGAATATTGCTGCAGCAATGACATGAATTTGAAAAATCACTAAAAATAGTATAAATGGAATTAAATGATGAGAAAGTTATGAAATTGAAGCTTAATGAGTCTATTTTCATATGGATAAAAAAATAGGCATATAAATTATACTTTATGAGATATTTGAAACCTTGTGAAACAGGGCCAGAGTGATTTCTAGATACTCTGTTCTGACTTTAAAAATTCATAATAAATTGTAAAAAAATAATTAGAAGTCATTATTTATATGTAAAGATTCATTATTGAGTCTAGTTTTAGGAGAAATAAACCTCATAGTAATTTAAATTCTGTATAGAGAGATATCTGATTCGTAATACATAGATGTTAGAGCAGTCGAACCCTGAAACAGGGGAGACTTCAACTAATAAACTGTACTAATTGGACCAACCAAAAATTCTAGAAAAAAATTATTAAATATATATATGAGTCTAGATTTATGGAAAATTTACGGATATTGATTTTTAGTTTTGTAACTCGAGATATGATTTTTCTTGTAACTGTGACGCGAGTAGCTAGAAAGTTGTGAATGTAGAAACAAAAGATTTGAAGTTCTTAATTTGATAAATTATGTTCGGTAACTCCTCAAGCTCGACTCCGGCGACGGTTTCGGGCGTGGAGGCGTTACATCTATTGTGTATATGAATATATTGTAACACCCCTAACCCCTATACATCGTTGGATTAGGGTTAAGAGGTATTACCAGACATATCGAAACATTTCACAAACAAATTCATAATAAACAATCAAACATCGACATATCATAATCAAATATCACTATGAAGTCCCTTTCTTAGGTCATCGAGACCTTAAGCATGTATTAGAAAGGGATCGGGACTAAACCGAGCTCATACAAAATTTTTCAAAACTTAAACATTTTTTCAAAGTTGTACAGGTCACACGCCCGAGTGAACAGGCTGTGTGCCTCACACGGCTTTAGACACGCCCGGGTGTCTAGGCCGTGTCAAAATAGGGCATACATATTGACTTGTCTACACGACCACAAGACACACCCGTGTGCTAGGCCATGTGAAAATTAAGGAGGCTACTGACTTGGCCACACTGCTGACCATACACCGGTGTGTTTAGCCCGTGGTCAAAACTGACTTGGCCACACGGCTTAACACACGCCCGTGTGTGTGACCGTGTGGTCTACCCAGGCTCATTTCGAAATGGCCCTCGAGCAACACGGCTGAGACACACGCCCGTGTGGCCAAAAATAGGCCATTTGCAAGGCCAGATTGCCACCCATTAAGGGTCCTTCCTACAAGCATCAAATAGACATCATATTTTCAACCAATTTCAAACCCAAATCATACATCATTCATATCATATGTTCATCAACCTATTTTATTCATAATTCACAAATCAAAACATAACATTCATAAGCCAAAAACATACCAAAACATAAGATTTGTAGCTTCAATTTACCTCTTTCATTCTCATGCCTTACTAAATCCACAATTAAACATATACCAATAACTTACCAAATTGACCATTTCTCTTGGCGAACCAAAAACATCTCATAATAGCAACATTGCATCACTATCATATACCAAATTCAAACCATAAGTTCAACCATATTCTAGCCATATCACATGGCATGAAATACACATTACAAAACATAATCAAAGTACTTCTAGCCTGTACATGCCATACTTTAATTTTCACATTTTCAAAAGGTACCAAAAATAAGTTCGATAGTGTGGTGATGATCCTCGATGATCCCCGATCTTTCGATAGCTTCGATATCTAAAAAAACAGATGATAAACATACAAAGGAAGCTTTCCAAACCTTAGTAAGCCATATACAAATAAACCTAACTTTATAAACATCATCAAAATTATGTATATTCCATAGCCAAATATTATCATCAATCACATGGTTCATATACACTATACATTTCCTAATTCAATTTATACATATAGCATATTTTCTCATACTTATATCATATGTTCACAAAGGTACATGTACTTACCTTTCATTCTCAAACATAGTATACAATTCAAACATACCTGAATCGGATACACATTCACATATCGATGCCTCTGTCCTATACAGGTCTTACACGAAATCAAATACTATGCCAATGTCTCAGACATGGTCTTACACGTAAATCATAAGTTAATGCCAACGTCCCAGACATGGTCTTACACGATAACACATATCGGATCCTATGTCTTTACATATGTATCCTAACTATTCCTAAGGTTTGTACGGGGCTTTTTGGATATCGAAACTTTGTCGATACTTTCTCAGATGTCTCATATTTTTCAACTCATATAATCATTCCTCAAATTTCAATAACATATAATTGATAGCAATTCAATTCAAATCACATTTATTTGTATATTGACTTACCTCGAACGGATTCGAACAAACGGAATTGACTATTCGACGACTTTCGACTTTCCCCGATCTAATTTCGTTTTCTTTGGTTCTTGATCTATATAAATTCAAATTTAACTATTTTATTCACCAAATCATTCAAATTAATCCAAGAGCACATATTTAGGGCATTTTACAAATTAGCCCTCACATTTTCATATTTTGACACTTTAGTCCTTAATTCACAAAATCACAAAATACACATAATTTCTTTGCACACATGCCTAGCTGAATTTTCATAATGTTCATATAAGCCCACATATTTAATTTATTTCTTATTTTAGTCCCTCAATTTACAAATTTCACAAATTAGCCCAAATTACTCAAATTTATCAAAAATTCAAAGGCAAAACTTAGTAATCTAACACATATCTTTAATTTACTATAATAAAACTTCATAAAGCTCACATTATCAACAATGACATAACTGAAAATCATCAACAAAATCAGAAATTAGGACATGGGCTTGATAGATTACTAAGTAACGATTACAAAAACGTAAAAATTATCAAAAACTGATCAAAATTTAATTAAGCCTTGTGTGTGCTGAAACCCTCAACTCCTTTTTCTTCTTTTTCTTTCAATTTTGGTGGTATGGTGACAATATGAAGTTATTTTCATGTTTGTTTTATTTAACACATAATAATTCTTCATTTACTAATTTGCCCTTTGTAAATTAACATATAATTCATGTTAATTAAGGCCATAAATGTGCACTCAAACTTAAATGGTTTATTTACAACATAAAGACCTCACAATTAAAGAGGCATAGCAATTAAGAACTTTAACAAATAGAATGCCACTTTTACATTTTACGCGATTAGGTCCTTTTCACAAATTAAGCACACAAATGATCTAATTTTCATACGAAACTTTCATACATGCTAATTCACATATTAGAAACACAGAAAATAATATTAAAAAAATTTTGACTCGAATTTGTGGTCTCGAAACCACTATTCTGACTAGGGTCTAAACTAGATTGTTACACATATTCGTTTAAGCTAGTAAAGCAATCAAGAAAATCAAATGTCATAATAAGTATATTTTTTACATGTTTGAAACTATTGAAAGGAACAATTGAAGATAACATGATTGTTCCAAATTGTAACATCCCAAAATATGGCCTAGTCGGAACAGTGGTTTCGGGACCACAAATCTAACATTGAAATATTTATTTTATGATTATTATGAGGTCTAGAATATGAAAATATGCATGTGTTAAAGTTTTATAAGGAAATTCTATGAGTAAGGTGTCCAATTGGTAAATAAGGACCAAATTGAATAAATTGAAAAACTTGGATTCTAGAAGAAATTTGTATGAAATTGCTTTAGATTATTAATTAGAAGGTCGTCAAGAGAAATTTTCCTAATTTCTATGTTTTTGGACAAAAAGGGGCATATATGGATAAAATTTTTAAAAAAGGGCTTAAGGGCATTTTGGTCATTTAGCTAATTAATGAAATAAAATGGGAAAATGAAGGCAAAAATGAGACATTCTTCTCCCTCATCCAGAAAAAATTCTCAAGCCCTCCATAGCTAGGGTTTTCAACATTTTCAAGCTCAAAAGTAAGTGCTTCCAAGCCTCGTTTTTAATGTTCTTTGTATTTTTGAAATCCCGGTAACTTACTCTCTACATTTCTACCCATATTTTGAGCTAGGGTTTATGTATGTAAAGTGACCCATGTTTGACATGTTATTATTTGATGATTTATGGAGATATATGAAAGTTGGATGTGTGTTAAACATCTTTTCCGAGGTGATTTTCATAAAAAACCCTAAAAGGACCTTTTTGCAAAAGGTGTAAAATATGTGGTAGAAATGTGAAATAATGGAAAATTTTGGGCTTCCATAAGAGGAAAGAACATTCGGCTAGGCTTGGGTAACGTAGAAAATTCATGCATTTCATCATACGAGCCTAGGGACTAAATCGTAAATAATGTGAAAGGTTAGGGGCAAAATGGTCATTTTGTCCAGGATGAAATTTAGAATTGAAAAGAATAATGTGAGGTATTAATTATTCATTTTTATTATTATAGACCCCTAGGATCAAATTCCAGATGTCGTTCGAGGAAAACAAAAGGTTTCGGAATAACCGAGACGCAAAACCAAAATGGATACCAGGTAAGTTCAAATAACTTTAAGTAAACTATTAATATGCCTAGTTACATGTGTTATGAATGTATGATAATTGGTTGTAATGATGGCATGAAAATCCATGAAGTATGTTAATAATAATGAAATGATAATGAATGTCCCGGTTGAAGTCAAAAAGGGAAAGTCGATGGATAAACCATGGCTTACATGACTTGAGATCCTGTATGTGTTGCAGAAAAGGATTTACCTCGAACGAGTAATTTGTTGAACTCGAACATAGGAAGGATCTAGCCTGGACGAGTGTTCCTTGAGTGATCGAGTCTCCCGAAGAATATGTGTGCATTGTGGATTTAGCCCGGACGGGTAATCCAACTAGGGTCTAAATTTAGCCTGGACTGGTAATTCATATCCGAGCTCATTATGGGTGTTTGTCACTGCAAGGGATTTAGCCTAGACTGGTAATCCCAACATCACCCTATGAGTTTACATTGCAGGGGATTTAGCCTGGACTGGTAATCTCGCCGTATGATGTGAGGTTCGCGAGAGTGCATACTTGAGATGATCGCTCTTATAACTTGACGGTAAATGGATAATCCATCGAGACTTTTGAGAAACTCAACGGGATTAAATCGAGACTTTCGAGAAACTCAACGGGATTAATATGATATATAAAAATGAAAATGTTGAATGATGAGCTCATCTAAGAAAAATTACATGGTGCATTGTTATGAAACTAACTTGTTGTTTGAGTGCATGTGATAGGGAAACTATTTCATGTTTGTTGGTTTTATTGCCTAATATGGATGCATGCTAATTAATCGGTAAGTTTACTTTCTAGTTATTCGGGCTTACTAAGCATGTAAATGCTTATCCCTCTCTTTTCCCTGTCTTATAGAGCTCGTGGATTCATGAAGATTGGGAGATAGTTGGAGAGTCAATACACTATCATCTTGTCTAGCTTTGATATATAGATAATCTTATTTTGTTCAATGGCATGTATGGGCCTTTTGTTATTTTTTTATACGTGTCATTTGATTAGCTAATATGAAGGCTTATAAAAGTATACATATTCACTTGTATATGGCCATGGAAATTGGCTCAGGTTGGTGTAGGTTATGACCTAACAAATTGTGCATGTTATGTTCCAATGTTCTTGTGATGATTAAATATGGTGTATTACAATTAGTCATATGTAGCATGACCAAATCACATGGGGTGGTCAGGCCACAATTTTGGCAATGAGTTAAGATAATGAGCCAATCTTAATTGAGTCACAAGTCATGGAATTCCTTAAGATAAAAGGGGACAACCTAGCTTGTATAAAAACTGATGAGATGAGGTTTACATGCAATGAGGTATATTAAGGTCATTTAAGAGTATAATTAGACAATGTTAAGTGTTATTGAAACTATAAGTGGATACGGTTATTAGAGGGTGACCTAAGGCTTGGAAAATAGCCTAACAAGGTCCACACGGGTGGACACATGGGCGTGTGTCTAAGTGACACATGAACCGCCCCATGGGCGTGTGAAATGGCCGTGTGTCCCCTACACCTAAAAATATTCAGTTAGAATGCATGGTAGTAAACACATGGGTAGAGACACGACCGTGTGTCTCAATCGTGTGGAGGGCACGGCCTAGCACACGGGCGTGTGTCTTGGCCATATGCCCTTAAATGCATGTTGATTTCATAAATAGAATGCCCGCGTTTTTGGACATGGGCTGTGACACCCCTAAAGTGACCCTAGTCGGAAAGTGGTTTTGGGACCACGAAACCGAGTCTTATAAATAATTAAAGGTTATATTCTGTGTTTATGATGTGAGTAAATGCTTGTGTGATAGTTCCATACTTCAATTTGGTCAGTGTATGTGAAAATTATTAGTAGGGACTTATGTGAGACAATTTAGAAATATGCTAGGCAAGTGCTAAAGTGGCCTATTAGTATATGTGGGAAAGTGCTTGTCCTTGCATGTCAAATTAGCCAAACTATAGGTAGTGGCCGGCCATGCTACAAATTGTATAATCAAGTGTGAATTTTATATTAACTTTAATTAACTAGGTGCCATATTAGTATGGAGGATGTAATAAAATAAAGAATTGATAACTAAAGGAAGGGATGGGTGAAAAAAAAAAAAAAGAGATCATCATACATGTTTCTTCCTAGCCGAATCTAAAAAAAAAAAGGGAACAAGAGCATTTGGTGATGAAAACAAGTTGTGTTCTTTGGTTCTTCTTGGCCGAATTGAAAGGAGGAAGAAGGGAGTGAAGCCATCGGTCATCTTAGGTCAATATTAAGGTAAGGTGTTCATATTAGTTCTTGAAATTTTAGTTGATCTTGAGTGAGATATCAAGTTATTTTTTTGTAACCCATGATGAAATTTTGATTTTTGGATTGAGTAAGGTTTTCGACTATGGTAGCTAATAATGGTGAGTTTTGTTGTTTCATGTTAAAGTTAGGTGAATGATGATAGATGAGTGTTTGAGCCATAAAAAGAATTCGGCTACCTTGTTATGAACTAGGGCCGATTGTGAGTTGGTTGTGGTTGAATATTACATGCTTGGTAGAATGGTGGATGAAAGTGCCGAATGTGGTCTTTGGTTTGGCATGAGGTGATAAATAAAGGTTTAAAGGTAGCCTAAGTTAATTGATACTCACTAATGATTTCGAATGGAAGCTTTGTTAAGTGTGAAATGAGTGGCCGAGAGAGAGAACTATAGACTATTGCCGAATGTATGTTGGGTTGATAGAGTCTCCAAATTGATTTTATGTGAGTATGCATGACCGAATATAATCGGCCACATGAGTAAAGAAATGGGTTATTTGATATGTGGTAAAAGTTAAGTGTTAAACGAAATGGAAATGATATCATATTGGAATATGTATACTCGACCACATGAATGAACACATAGATTGGTGTTGCATGTATTCGGTTATAAGTAAGCATATTGGTGGCTTAATCTTGGCTTAGACAATCGGCTAAAAGAGAGTGTGGGTTAATATGTTGAGTTGATTCATGATTTCATATGTATGTGACTTTAATGTCTAATGTATATATATATGGGTTAAGTACCTTGATTTTCTCTTTTCGATGTTCAAATGATTAAATCAATTTATTTGTTAAATTAAGCTCAAGAGCAAAGGGGAACTAAATCCGATAAAGGGAAGGAAAAAGTGATCGAATAGCCGCCGAAATCGTTCGACCACATCCGAGGTAAGTTTTAAGTGATTAAACGTTGAGTAAATTCAGTCATAATAGGACATAATGAGATGATTTAATAAGATGTAAATTCAGTCATAATAGGACATAATGAGATGATTTAATAAGATATGATGTGACCATGATATGTCTTGAACTCAAATGGTAAGTTCATAAGTGTTTGGACTTGGAAATTTAAGAGCAAATTGTAATAATTTGCTTTGGACAGCAGCAGTAACGTGATTTTAGAAGATCACTATAAATTGTTGGTGTGGAATTATAGGCTGAATAAAATATGTAATCAAAGCTTATTTAGTCTAGTTTCTTATAAAAGAGACCGTGGAAGCAAAGAAATTTCCTATAAAGAGATATTTAAAGTTGTGTGGGACAGTGTCAGAATGACTCCGAAATCCCCTGTTCTGTTTTTATAAAAATCATTATAATTTGTACAAAAATGGTTATAAGATAAAATTTATATGCCTAGACTCCTTAATGAGTCTAGTTTCAAATGAAATCAAATAGAACACATTTTTAATTCCGTACAATGAGAAATTTGATTCGTAGTGAAGAGTGGTCAGATTAGTCAAACAGTGAAACAGGGGAAACTTTAAGAAAAATCTGGTATTGATTGGCCAAACCAAAAATTCTGAAAATTTTCTGGATAAGATATATATGAGTCTATTTCCAGGTAAAATTAACGGCACTCCATTTGGAGTTTCGTAGCTCCATTTACGAATAATTTAATGACTATTGCTCAGAAAAAAACAGCTTGTGCTGAATTTGGGATTTTGTTGTAAACCTTAATAAAACCATTTGAGTTGCTTATAAGCTATCGATTAAACATTGGTAATCAAAGTACCAAATCCGTATTAAATTGAAGCTATAAGCCACAAATGACTAGTATACCTAGTCAATTTTGTTATGATGAAATTGATGTACAAGTATATATATGTGATAGGGCCGAGTGGCCAATGTGATGAATGTGAAAGTATATATATGCGTGATAAGGCCGAATGGCCAATGTGATGAATGTGAACATGTGTATGTGTGATAAGGCCGAATGGCCAATGTGATGAATGTGAACATGTGTATGTGTGATAAGGCCGAATGGCGAATGTGATGAATGTGAACATGTGTATGTGTGATAAGGCCGAATGGCCAATGTGATGAATGTGAACATGCATATATGAGATAAGGCCGAATGGCCAATGTGATGAATGTGAAAGTGTATATATGTGATAAGGCCGAATGGCCAATGTGATGGATGTGGAAGTGTATAAATGTAATAAGTCCCGAAGGGCAATTGTGTCAGTACTATATCCGGGTTAAAACCCCGCAGGCTTTATGCGAGAATATTATCCTGATTAATGTCCGTAGGCTTCGTGCTCGTACTATATCCGAGCTTTAAAGACCCGACGGCTAAATGCTAGGATTCAAGTAAGACTTTGATATTGAGTATCTGCATTAAGTTACCATCAAATAAGTATTATGTATTCAAGATGTTCAGGTACGTATTACTTACTCATCGGTGGAGTGATTTCGAGGTGAATTATCAGTATCAAAGAGGTAGGTAAATGTGATTAATATTATAACTCCAAATGTGAGAATGATCAAATTGGTAATGGTATGTTTGTATAATAAAGTATGCGATGAAATATTCTTATGTATTAGTGCATATTCTGCCCAAAAGCCTTATGATCTGAGTATGGGTTGGGTTGAGCTAGATGTGCCAGTACAAGGTAAGGATTATAATTTGTAAGCTTACATATATGTGATAAGGAATATGTTGGTTCTTTATGTGCCTATGGTAATTTAGTACTTGTCATGTTGAAATACTTAAAAGTATGGATGTGATTATGAACAAGTGGAAAGGATTATTGAAAGTTGAAAATCGATGAAGAATGTGCTTTGGAAATATTTGACCATCTAGGTCATTATTATTCGAAAGTATATATGTGGCAGCCAAGTGTTGCGTTTAATGATATTATAGATCGAGATGAAGCTCTAGATTAACTTCATCGAACAGTTGAAATGAATGACCAATAATAGTGATTGAGAACACTTTGTCTTGCTTAAAACTTACTAAGCATTAAATGCTTACTCCGTTCTTTGAATCTCTGTTTTATAGATTTTGGTTCGTCAGCTATCGAACTCGGGATTATTGAAGTCGAAGTCGCCCACACTATCAAAGCCCTTTTGGTACACTTTTGGTTGAACTCTGAAAATGGCATGTATAGGACTACCCTTTTTGTAGTGGGTCATGGACCCTTTGGATTTGTATAATTTTGGATAGCCATGCGAAAATGGCTTATATATGTTTGAGCATAATGTTATAATCATTTGGTATGGATATGGTTATTGAGAGGTGTGAATATGCTTAACAAGGATTGGCCATGGGAATGGTTAATCACTATCATAATTTGTGCTATCTATGCTAAAAGGGCTAGTTGAATCATGGAAACTATGAAATAGGTAAAGTCTACCTTAAAGGCAGATGCTGACAGCAGCAGTGATGTAGATTTGGAAAATCACTAAAAATAGTAGGAATGGAATTAAATAGTGAATAAATTATTTAAATGAACCTTGATGAATCCACTTTCATATGGAAGAAACGAAACGGTCATATGAGTGGTATGTTAAGAGATAATTAGGTTTTCGTGAAACAGGGCCAGAACAGTTTCTGGATTCCCTGTTCCGACTTTGAAAATTCATTATCAATTAACCAAAGATAATTAGGAGTCACGCCATATATGTATAGATTCCTCTCTGAGTCTAGTTTCTATAGAAACAAACATCATCAGTATTGAAGCCCTGTACAGGGAGATATCCAAATTGTAATGCATGAAGGTCAGTGTAGTCGCACCCTGTAACAGGGGAGACTTTAACTAATAAACTGTACTAATTGGCCCGACCAAAAATTCTAGAAAAAAATACGTAGATGGACATATGAGTCTAGTTTCAGGAAAAATCACGAAACTGATTTTCGAGTTGTGAAACTCAAGATATGATTTTTTAAGGTGACAGCGACACAGTTAGCGAGCTGTCTGGAAATTTTTAAAATGGACTGCGATAGTAAGCGAATTTAGTCTGTGAACCCCTCGTGTCCGACTCCGGCAACGGTCTCGGGTACGGGGTGTTACAATTTTATTGGTATCAGAGCTACGGTTTAATCGATTCTAGGACTACTGTAATACATTTGGGTTTAGCTATACATGCCATTATGTGATTATTTGATAGTGTGGTGATTTCTGACAATTGAAAATGTGTTTATTTATTGTAATGAATTCCGATCCCGATCGAGCTGTAGCAGATGGTATTGAGAGGACTGAGACATGCTTATGATGTGTCAATATTGAGAAGGGTATAACATAAGTAAGTTTTGAGTAATTGAATTTGGTATTTAACTTAAAATGCCATGATATACATGTATGATAGATGAATGATGTCCCATTGTCCTTATCATAATAAGGTTATTAGAGAAATGAACAAAGGAAGAGATTGGGGATATATGCTTTTGTGTGATTGCTTATTGAGCTGAAAGTTTAGTAAAAGAAGCATACATGTATTAGATTTGAATGATATTTACGACTTAAAGTCAAGAATCATGTTATATGTTTACATGTGAATGAATTGATTAAATTATAAATGTGATTTGTGCCATGTGAAACATGATAACATGTGAATAAATATGTATGAGACTCAGTGATGTGAATCCGAGTTTAAAGACCCGCTGACTATATGAAGAGATTATGTCCGGGTAAAGACCAGATGGCTATGTACAGAGATTATGTCCGGATTAAAATTCGCTGGCTTTGTGTGGAGATTTCATCCGAGCTAAAGGTCTCGACAATGATCCGGGCTAAGTCCCGAAGAGCATTCATGCTAGTGATATATCCGGGCTAAGTCCCAAAGAGCATTCATGCTAGTGATATATCCGGGCTAAGTCCCGAAGAGCATTCATGCTAGTGATATATCCGGGCTAAGTCCCGAAGAGCATTCATGCTAGTGATGTATCCGGGCTAAGTCCCGAAGAGCATTCATGCTAGTGATATATCCGGGCTAAGTCTAGAAGAGCATTCATGCTAGTGATATATCCGGGCTAAGTCCCGAAGAGCATTCATGCTAGTGATGTATCCCGGCTAAGTTCCGAAGAGCATTCGTGCTAGTGATATATCCGTGCTAAACCCCGAAGAGCATTCGTGCTGGTGTTATATCCGGGCTAGGTCCCGAAGAGCAATCATGCTGGTGACGTGTATTCGGGCCTTCGTGCCTAGTAGGCTTCGTGCCGGTAATTTGAGCAAAGTTTAAGTATTCATTACTATACGAATTCAAATTTAAATGAGATGATATGTTTAAAAGTGTACATACATGATGTTTATAGACTTGGTTAAGTCATTTCAATGTGTAATAACGAATGAATAAGAGCACTATGTGTGTGAATGATTAGAGGCACTGTGTGTGTGCGAATTCCTTTAATCGAGCACTATGAGTGCGAGATCGGTCAGTGGGCACTAAGTGTGTGAAGTGGAATTCATGTAAGACCTCGTCTGGGACGAAGGCATTGATTTGAGATAGTGTGTAAGACCATGTCTGGGACATGGCATCGGCTCGATATGTGAGCATATGTAAGACCATATCTAGGACATGGCATTGTAAGAGCTATATGTGCTTAATGAGTATCAGTAATGATTTCGAATGATTCAACAGGTATATTTAAGATGATAAATAAAGTAAGATCAGAATAAGTGATATAGGTATGTACGGAAGGTATGTGAAAATCAAATGAAAGTAAAAAAATTTGTGAGTTCATATTATATTATGTTATGTATACTAAATAAGTTGAATAGTGAGATATGATGGAGTTATTAAGGATATTTATTGGGATGTTTGAGTATATGTGTACTTTTGGTCAGATTACAGCTTATACAAGAATGAAAATGTGGGTTACAAATATGTGGGTTGATGATGTGAATTATACATGTTAATATGTGCTTAATATGTGTTTGAAATGCATTTGTGAATTAAATTAAGTGATTATTGCTTATGAAATCAAGAAAATGAGATATATGTGCATACTTGTAGAAATGTTTATGTATTTGTTTTAAGATAAGAAAATGATTTTATGGATCGATGCGAAATCAGTAATGAATTACAATTGCTATCGATGAGCTAATGTTTATATAGATATAATTCAATAAGAGGACGTTATCCTAAACTATGCATCGGTAGAAATTTTCGAGGACGAAAATCCCTTTGTCTTGCTTAAAACTTACTAAGCAGTAAATGCTTACTCCGTTCTTTGAATCTCTAGATTAAATAGTAGTGATGTAGATTTGGAAAATCACTAAAAATAGTAGGAATGGAATTAAATAGTTAATAAATTATTTAAATGAACCTTGATGAATCCACTTTCATATGGAAGAAACGAAACGGTCATATGAGTGGTATGTTAAGAGATAATTAGGTTTTTGTGAAACAGGGCCAGAACAGTTTCTGGATTCCCTGTTCCGACTTTGGAAATTCATTATAAATTAACCAGAGATAATTAGGAGTCACGCCATATATGTATAGATTCCCCTCTGAGTCTAGTTTCTATAGAAACAAACGGCATCAGTATTGAAGCTCTGTACAGGGAGATATCCAAATTGTAATGCATGAAGGTTAGTGTAGTCACACCCTGTAACAGGGGAGACTTTAACTAATAAACTGTACTAATTGGCCTGACCAAAAATTATAGAAAAAAATATGTAGATGGAAATATGAGTCTAGTTTTAGGGAAAAATCACGAAACTAATTTTCGAGTTGTGAAACTCAAGATATGATTTTTTAAGGTGACAGCGACACAGTTAGCCAGCTGTCTGGAAATTTTTAAAATGGACTGCGATAGTAAGCGAATTTAGTCTGTGAACCCCTCGTGTCCGACTCCGGCAACGGTCTCGGGTACGGGGTGTTACATGGGCGACCACAGGGGCGTGTCTAGGCCGTGTGAAGGACACGAACTTGTGCTTGCCCGTTTGAAAACCCCTGTAGGTTTGAAATAAAAAATAAATTCAATTAATTCCAACGGGTAAGGGGCACGGGCGTGTCCCAAAGCACACAGGCGTGTGCATTGCCTCTACACGGGCGTGTGAGGCTTAACTTAGAAAATTTTTCAAGAACTTTGTCCACTCCTCGGTTTAGTCTCAGACCTTTCTCAATGTATGTTTTGGGCCCCGTGGGCCCATAATAGGGACACTAAGATGTTGTTTGATTGGGTTCAAACTGAAACAAAATTTTATAACTCGTATTTCCCAAAAATGTTCGAGTACATGTCTGGTAACGCCTCGTACTTGATCCTGGTCTTAGGTACGGGTAAGGGGTTTTACATTTAGTGGTACCAGAGCTACAGTTTAGTCAGTTCGAGGACTATCGTAGAGTGTATCGAGTTTAGCTATACAAGCCATTATACGTGTAACAGCCCGATTTAGGGCCAAAACGGAATAGTGGTTTCGAAACCACGAATCTGAGGTTGAAAATTTTATGATTGGGTGTTTAATTTGATATTTAGGACTAAATTGAAATAGGTGAAAAATGTGTGTTCTAGTTCATAAAGTACTTGATTGAAATGGGGGGTTTTAAGTAGAGGTCCTTAAATGGCAATTAGACCATTATACTTTATATGGACAAAAATGGGCATGAATAGGACAAAATTTTAAAGAAAGGCCTTAAGGGTATTTTTGTCATTTGGTAATTAAAAGAAATAAAATGGGAAAAATAAGCCAAAATTTTGTCCATCCATCTTCTTCCTTGGCCGAAACTTGTATGTCCACCATAGCTAGGGTTTTTTTCCAAGCTTCCAAGCTCAATAGTAAGTGCATTCAAGCCCCGTTTTTATTGTTCTTTACATTTTTGAAATCCTCGTAGCTCAGTCTACCTATTTCTACCATTATTTCGAGTTAGGGTTTATGTTTAAAAAATTACCCATGAATGATATGCATGTATTTTGGTGTTTTATGGTAGAATATGAGTGTTTGAAGTTAGGAGAACGATCTTTTCAAAGCGATTTTTAGCTAAAACGAGCAAAACGACATAATCGGTAAAAATACCTAATGTTCATAAGTACATGTTAGAGTGACAATTCGATGTTGCCATAGAAGAGAAAAATGTTTAGCATGCCATAAAACATAAGAATAATGGCTGAAATTAAATTTTCGAGCCTAGGGAAAAAATTGAAATTTTGTAAAAGTTAGGGGAAAAAACGTAATTTTCCCATAATATAATTTTTGGATTGAAATAGATAGTATAAGTGTTAAATGAGCTAAATGTGATATTATAGATCAAGAAAGGCATGGAATCGACCTCGAACGGGGGAAGGAAAAGATTTTGGACTAAATTGCAAAATTTCTATATTTTGCACCGAGGTAAGTTTGTATGTAAATAATACATTATCTTTATTTACGTTTTTATATTTCAGCATATTTTATATATTGTAGCTGATTTTGAATCATAATCGACTATTGGAAGAATGGAAATAAGTATTAGAAAGTGAAATACTTCCTGGTTGAACCTTCGGAATCGAAAGATACAGATGGTATGCAGCTAGGTCATATGTATGGTGCTAAGTGCACATCATGTGTATAAGAGAGCTATGAGATACTATGTGGTAGCTAGGTCACATGTGTGATACGGGATGTATACCATGTAGACAAGAGAGCTAAGGGATAAATGTAGCTAGGTCGCAGGTGTGGTTCCAGGTGAAGGACACCATGTAGAAAAGAGAGCTACGAGATAAAATGGCTAGGTCACATGGGTCGTACTAAGTGTTCATGTTCACCATGTGTACAAGAGAGTCGAACTATGTAATGGGTGGAACTACGTGCTGAAACCAACAAGCATTGGGGACTCGATCCGAAGTGTTCAACGGGAAAATCGAGTAAATGAAATTATGTATGACCTTGTAATGATAAGTGTAAGTATATACATGTGTAACGTATGAGTAATAAGCTTGATATGTGATTGAAAGTTGGAAAAATTGTTGAGGATAAGCAATGAATGCAACTAAAGTGTGAAAGATCAAAATTGATAATAAAACTGTTTGGACAGTCGCAGTGACATGAATTTGAAAAATCACCAAAAATAGTATGAATTTAATTAGAGGCTGAATAAGATATTAAATTAAAACTTAATGAGTCTATGTTCATGTAAAAGAAACAGAGCAAGGGTTTAGGGTTTTAGGATTTTAGGATTTAAGGTTTAGGGTTTTAGGGTTTAAGGTTTAGGGTTTATGGTTTTATGGTTTAGGGTCCTATATTTTGAGATATTTATATTTTTATGAGACTTGTTCAGAATGACTACGTGATCCCCTATTCTGACTTTGAAAAATCATTAAAAATTATACAAAAATAATTAAGAAATATAGTTTATATAACTAGATTTATTATTGAGTATAGTTTTAAATGAAACAAATTTCATGGCTATTTGACTTTTTTACAAGGAGAAAATCAATTCGTAGTGAACAGATGTCAGATCAGTCAATCTGTATAACAGGGGAAACTTTAACTAATAAAATGTACTAATTGGCTGGACCAAAAATTCTAGAAAAAAATTTAGTAAGAAGCTATACGAGTCTAGTTTCAGGGAAATTTTACGAATTTGAATTTTGAGTTTCTTAACTCGAGTTATGATTTATTCAGTGAACATGACGCAGGAGGGACAACTTGATCAAATTGGAGTAAATAGTGAAATTAAAAATAGATATAATTGAGTTGTTTTGTAAATATATTAGATTCCTTATTTATTATTTATATACTTACTTACTAAGCTATAAGGTTACTTTTTTTTCTCTCTTTTGTCTTATAGTGTCATCCAGCTAGCACAGGAGTTAGAGATCGTTGAAGATCTGCCCACACTATCAATACTTTTGGTATTTTAACTAAACATTTTTTGAATTATGGCATGTATAGTAGGCTTAGTTATTTTGTTACGTGTCATAATTGCCTAGGTTTAAAATATTGGTTATAGTATTTGACCGATTATTTTGTACAAAGCCATTGAAGTTGGCTAATATTGTTAAAGGAATATGTTATAATGATTCATGACCTAATTGGATGCCATATTTCTGTCTCGGTTTTATTTAATGGTATGTGTTATGTTCTGATAATACCTCGTACCCTGTTTCGGTGTTGAACGCGGGTAAGGGGCGCTTACAATACGAACGGGATAGTGTGATATCTCCTAACTGTTTAATTATCTTTGAATATAGTAAATTTCTTCCAATCAAGCACAAGATGAGTCCGAGGGATCCGAGAGCCATTCTCCAACTTCCGTACAACGAGCTGTTTCTAGTAGTAGTAGAATACCTATGTTTGAAGGCTGGGAAGAGGCCAGAGCCGTCTTCTTTGACATGATGGATGAATGGTTTGAGGATTATTTGAGGAATCGCCCCAACATACCATGACCTCCCCCACCCCTAACCGACCTGATGAGGATTTACCACGAGGTATGACACCTGTAAGAATTGGTAAAGCCCCTGTAGATAAGCTTAGAAAGTAGCTGAAGAATTCAGAGCTAAGATCGATGGTGATGCTGAAAGAGCAGAGTTTTGGCTCGAGAATACTACACGAGTATTGGATGAATTATCGTGCACACCTGAGGAGTGCTTAAAGTGTGCCGTGTCTCTCCTAAAGGATACTGCATACCACTGGTGGAAGACTGTATCTTTAGTGGTGCCAAAGGAAAACATTACTTGGGAATTTTTCCAAGCGGAGTTTAAGAAGAAATACATCAGTCAAAGGTTCATAGACTCGAAGCGAAAGGAGTTCCTGGAACTCAAAGCAGAGTTAAACTCCATACACCCTACTATGGTCCTAGAACTGACTAAATCATAACTTTGATACCACTAAATGTAACAACCCTTTACCCGTACCTGAGATCGGGACCATGTACGAGGCGTTACCAAACACATACTTAGACATTTTAGGAAAATACGGGTTATAAAATTTCGTTCCAAATTAAAACCAATCAGACAACATCTTAGTGTCCCTATTATATGCCTACGAGACCCAAAAGATACATTGAGAATGGTTCGGGACTAAACCGAGAGCCTAAGAAAATTTTAGGAAAATTTTCTAGGTTAAGCCTCACACGCCCTTGTGGAGACAATACACACGCCCGTGTGCTTTGGGACACGCCTGTGTCCCTAACTCGTGTGGAATTAATTAAATTTATTTTCTATTTCGAACCTACAGAGGTTTTCACACGGCTAAGCACATGCCCATATCCTTGGCCCATGTCTTTCACACAGCCTAGACATGCCCGTGTGGTCACCTGTGTCCAAAAACCCAGACATTCTATTCATGGCTTCAGCATGTATTTAGGGGCACACGGCCAAGACACACGCCTGTGTGCTAGGCCGTGCCCTGCACACGGTTGAGACATACGGCAGTGTCTCTTCATATGTTTTTACTACCATGCATTTTGACTAAAAAAATTTTAGGTACAGGGGACACACAGCCTACCACACGCCCATGGGGCTGACCGTGTGTCACACACGGTCTAGACACACGCCCGTGTGTCACACACGGCTTAGACACATGCCTGTGTGTCTACCCGTGTGGACCATTTTTTTAGGCTATAATTTCAAGCCAATGGTCACCCACATCATTTCTTTACATATAACAACCCCAATCGCATTTAACATGACCCAAATATACTCAAGGACTATCATCAATGAATCTATTGCATGTCAACCTCATATCATAGATTAAATACATACTCAATTATCCCTTTTTTATAATAAGGATTTCTGTCCCATTGAAACATATTTAGGCTTGGCTCATTATTACAATTCATTGCCAATTATGGCCTAATCATTTCCAGATGTTTTGACCACATTAAGAATGGCTATTTATGATATACCACATTTAATCATCACAAAAACATCTCTAACATAAACATGCATGGTTGGTAGGTCATAACCTACAACGATATGAGCCATGTCTTATGGCCATATACCAAAAAGAATAAGTTTAATGTTTAAGCCTTTACATTGGCCAACCAATGACATATGACACCAAGTAACCACAAACTTATACATGCCATTATAAAAAAGTAGATGTATCTATATACCAAAACAGGACAAATAGATAGTGTTGACAATACTCCAACCGTCTCCCAATCTCTACGAGTCCTCGAGCTCTGTAAGATAGGGAAAAGAGAAGGGTAAGCATTTACATGCTTAGTAAGACCGAATAACTGGAAATTAAACTTACCGATTAATTAGCATACAACCATGTTAGACAACCAATCAAATAAATATAGGATAGCCTCCTATTACATGCACTCAAACATCAAGTTAGTCCCACAGTAATTCATTATGTAATTTGTCTTACAGAGCTCATCATCCAACATTTTCATTTCTATACCTCATGTTAATCCCGTTGAGTACCTCAGAAATCTCGAAGGATTATCCATTTACCGTCAAGTCATAAGAGTGATCTTCTCAAGTACGCACTCCCTCGAATCTCACATCTTATGGTGGGATTGCCAGTCCAGGCTAAATCCTCCGTAATATAAACTCAGGGAGTATTGTCGGGATTACCAGTCCAGGTTAACTCCCTTTATACTCACAAACACCCTTAATGAGCTCAGATCTGAATTACCAGTCCAGGCTAAATTCAGACCCTAATCAGATTACCCGTCTGGGCTAAATCCTTAATGCACACCTATTCTTTGAGAGGCTCGATCACTCAAGGAACACCCGTCTGGGCTAGATCCTTCCTATGTTTGAGATCAACAGATTACCCGTCTGGGCTAAACCCTTTTCTGCAACACATGCAGGATCTCAAGTCACGTAAGCCATGGTTTATCCATTGAATTTCCCTTTTAACTTCAATTGGGACATTTATCATCTTGTCATTATTATTAACGCATTTCATGGACTTTTATGCCATCATTATATACAACTATCACACATTCGTAAAACATGCATTTAGGCATATTATGGGTTTACCTTAAGTTATTCGAACTTACCTGGTATTTGTGTCGGTTTTCGCGTTTTGGTTATTCTAAAACCTTTCGTTTTCTTTGATTGACCTTCGAAATTTGTTCCTCGGGGTTTATAACAATAAAAATGAATTATCAATATCTCACATTATTCTTTTCAAGCCTAAATTTCACCTCTAGACAAAATGACCATTTTGCCCCTAACCTTTCACATTATTTACGATTTAATCCTTAAGCTCGTAAAATGATATACATTGAATTCTTTGGTTACGCAAGCCTAGCCAAATGCATTATAAACTCATACTAGCCCACATTTTCCTCTACTTCACATTTCTACCACATATTTTGTTTCTATTGCAAAAAGGTCCTTTTAGGGGCTTTTCATGAAAATCACTTAGGAAAAGATGTTTAACACACATCTAACTTTCATATTCTCCTATAAAACATCAAAGAACAAACATTTCACACATGGTTCACTTTGCATACATGAACCCTAGCTTAAAATATAGGTAGAAATGGAGAGAACATGTTACAAGGATCTAAAAAATACAAAGAACATTAAAAACGGGGTTAGGAGTCACTTACTATTAAGCTTGAACATGTTGAAAACCCTAGCTATGGAGGGCTTGAGAATTTCGGCTGGTACAAGGGAGAAGATGGCTGATTTTTGCCTTCATTTTCCCTTTTTATTGATTTTATTACCAAATGTCCAAAATGCCCCTCTTTACTAAACTTCTAAAATTTTCGATGCATGCCCATTTTTTGTCCAAAAACTTAGAAATTGGGAAAATTGTTCTTTAAGACCTTCTAATTAATAATCTAAAGCAATTTCATGCAGATTGCTTCTAGAATCCAAGTTTTGCAATTTATTCATTTTGATCCTTATTTTCCAATTGAACGCTTCACTCATAGAATTTCTTCATGAAACTTTAACACATGCATATTCTCATATTTTAGGCCTCATAATAATCATAAAAAAATATTTCAACGTCAGATTTGTGGTCCCAAAACCACTGTTCCGACTAGGCCCTATTTTGAGATGTTACATTTCTTCCCCCTTAAAGCCTTTCATCCTCGAAAGTCTTACCAGTAAACAGGTTCGGATATTGCCTTCTTATGGTTTCTTCTAGCTTGCATATAGCCTCTTCCACACCATTTTGATGCCATAACTAAATCCACATCTTTATTTCTCAGCTGTTTAACCTCACGAGCCAAAATCTTGATTGGTTATTCACCATAAGTCTTGTCCGGTCTAATTTCAATCTCCGTCGGTGAAATCACATTAGAGGGGTCTGATCGATATTGCCTTAACATATATACATGGAACACGTCGTGAATCTTTTCCAGTCCTGGTGGCAATGCCAAACGATAGGCTAATAGTTCAACTCTTTCAGCGATCTCGTATGGTCTGATAAATCGTGGACTCAGTTTGCCTTTCCGGTCAAATCTCAATACTTTTTTCCATGGAGATACTTTCAAAAATACCCTATCTCGAACTTGAAATTTGATCTCTTTTCTTTTCAGATCAGCATATGACTTTTGCCTATCCGATGCCACTTTTAAGCAGTCACGTATCACTTTAATTATTTCTTCAGTTTTCTTGATCAGATCAACTCCGTGAATCTGAATCTCTTTGAGTTCTGTCCAATACAATGGAGTTTGACACTTTCTGCCATACAAGGCCTCATAAGGCGCCATCTTCAAAATCGTTTGAAAACTGTTGTTGTAGGCGAACTCTACCAATGGCAGGTATTTTTTCCAGCTACCTGAAATTCAAGGATGCAACATCGCAACATATCCTCAAGATTCTGAATCATCCGCTCAGACTGACCATCAGCCTATGGGTGAAAAGTTATACTAAAGCTCAACCTAGTACCCAAGGATTCTTGTAGCTTCTTCCAGAATCTCAAAGTGAATCTCGAGTCTATGTCTGAAATAATCGATAGCAGCACCCCATGTAATCTAACAATCTCAGATATATACAAGTCGGTCAACTTATCAAGTGAATAATCTGTCATTACTGGGATAAAATAAGCCGACTTTGTCAACTTAGCCACCACAACCCATATAGCATCTTTCTTTTTTGGGGTCAATGGTAATCCTGTCACGAAGTCCATACTAATTTTGTCCCACTTCCATTCTGGGACCATTATAGGCTGTAACAAACCTGAAGGTACTTGATGTTCAGCTTTGACTTGCTGACATATCAAGCATTTCAATACAAATTCGGAGATGCTTCTTTTCATGCCGTTCCACCAGTACATTTTCTTCAAATCATTGTACATTTTGGTACTTCCAGGATGAATAGAAAAACGGCTACCATGTGCCTCTTGCAAAATTCTCTGAATAATTTCATCATTCTTCGGTACACATACTCTGTCTCTGAACATCACACATCCATCAGAATCGATCTAAAAATCTGATTCGATGCCCGACTCACATTGAGTTCTTTTAGCTTGCAGGTCACTATCATTAGTCTGAGCATCATAAATTGTTTAAAGAAATGTTGGCCTAGCCTTTAGCTCTGCCAAAACCGATCCATCATCAAACAATGCCAATCGAGCGTTCATGGCCCTCAATGCAAACAAAGATTTTCTGTTTAGTCTGTCGACGACCATTTTCGCCTTTCCCGGGTGGTAATCGATGATCAGCTCATAATCTTTAATTAATTCTAACCATCTCCATTGTCTCAGATTCAATTCTTTTTGAGTCATCAAATACTTCAAACTCTTGTGGTCTGTGAATATACGATAAGCCTCACCATATAAATAATGCCTCCAAATTTTCAAGGCAAAAACAATGGCGGTAAGCTCTAAGTCGTGCGTCGGATAATTCTTCTCATGTGGCTTCAACTGCCGTGAAGCGTAAGCTATCACCTTGCCATTTTGCATAAGCACACAACCTAGTCCATTTAAGGACACATCACTGTAGACCACAAACTTTTTTCCCAACTCAGGTAATACTAGGATTGGAGCTTCAGTCAGCAATGTCTTTAACTTCTCGAAACTCTGCTGACAATTTTTTGACCATTCAAACTTAACGTTTTTTTTGTAGCAACCTCGTCATTAGAGTTGCTATCATGGAGAATCCTTTCACAAATCTTCGGTAGTAACTGGCTAAGCCCAAAAAGCTTCTAACCTCGATTACATTTTTATGTGTTTTCCATTCAACGATAGCAGATATCTTACTTGGATCAACTCAAATGCCATCATCTGAAACAACATGACCCAAAACCCTTACCTCTTGAAGCCAAAACTCACTCTTGCTAAACTTAGCATACAATTGTTTTCTCGTAAGGTCTGCAACACAGTCCTCAGATGCTTCGCATGCTCTGTCTCATTCTTGGAATAAATCAAAATGTCATTAATTAACATAACAACAAACTTGTCCAAGTATGGTTGAAATATCCTATTCATTAGGTCCAAAGATACGACCGGTCCATTCATCAACCCAAACGGCATGACAAGAAATTCATAGTGGCCATACCTCATTCTGAAAGCTGTCTTAGGCACGTCCAATTCCTTAACTCGTAACTGATAATAGCAGGATCTCAGGTCTATCTTAGAGAATACAGCGGCTCCCCTCAATTGGTAGAACAAATCATCGATCCTTGGCAGAGGATACTTATTCTTGATAGTTACCTTGTTCAGTTGTCGATAATCTATACATAGCCTCATTGACCCATCTTTCTTCTTTACAAATAGTACGAAAGCACCCAAGGTGAAAAGCTCGGCCTTGCAAAACCTTTATCCGTCAGTTCTTAGAACTGTGCTTTTAACTCTTTCAGCTCGGTTGGTGCCATCCTGTATGGAGCAATAGAAATAGGAGCTGTTCCTTGCACCAGTTCAATACCAAACTCTATCTCTCTATTGGGAGGTAATCCGGGTAATTTCTTAGGGAACATGTCTGGATATTCACATACGATTGGTACAGACTCAATCTTCAACTCTGTTTCCTTAGTGTTCAATACAAAAGTAAGGTAGGCTTCGTACCCTTTTCTCATATACCTTTAAGCCATCATTGATGTAATTACAACCAGCGGTGTACCCAATTCTCTTGAATCAACCCGTAGAACCTCACCATCTAGGCACTTCAATTTAATATACTTGTTACCACAGTTTATAATTCATCATGCAGGGTTAACCAATCCATGCCAAGTATTACATCAAACTCATCAAATGGCAACAACATAAGGTTAGTCGGAAAACAATAACCCTGAATCATCAAAGGACAATTCTTACAAACCTTATCAACCAGGACTAACTTTTCTAATGGGTTCGACACTCTAATTATAAATTCTGTAGGTTCAATGGATATATTCATACTAGACACCAATCTCATGCAAATGTATGAATGTGTCGATCCCAGATCAATTCAAGCAACAACACAAGTGTTAAAAAGAAAAAATTTACCCATGATGACGTTAGGAGCAGAGACTTCCTTTTGAGTGCGTATTGCATACATTCTTGCTGGGGTTCGAGCCTCTGATTTTGACGTGTCTTTGGCTACAATTCGACTACCACTAGTATTCCTAGGATATATCAGACATCTACCTCGTGAAATAGGAGCATTCGGCTTCAAGGCTAATTCCACCTCTTTATCGATTCACTCTGGGCAGTCTCTGAGGAAGTGGTCAAGAGAACCACATCTATAGCACACGCTGCTCTTGATTCGACACTCTTTGATGTGGAATTTATTGCAGCTTTTACAATTCGCCTTTTGGTCATCTACACTCCCCACGCTAGTTACCATCGGGGAGAAAGACTTCTGGTTACATCGTTTAGAGCTTCTCGCTCTACTCGAATATCCTACCAATGAAATGGAGCGTTCATGTTGGCTCCTTGATTTCTTAGTGGGAAATGAGAGTGTCTTACCACAGGACTTCTTGCTCGAAACTCGAGCTTCTCTTTTAGCTTGCTTCCTTTCATTATTGAGCTCCTCGGCCTTCTTGGCCCGATCAGCTAATACAGTAAACTCTCAAATTTCAAGGATCCCAATTAATAGTTTGATTTCCTCATTTAGACCTTCCTCAAAGCATTAACAAATTTCTAACTCCGTTTGAACTCATTCAGTCGTATACTGACTTAGTGTTACAAATTCCCTTTCGTATTCCGATACAGTCTTATTTCCTTGTTTGAGTTCCAGGAACTCCTTTCGCTTCGAGTCTAAGAACCTTTGACTAGTGTATTTCTTCTTAAACTCCACTTGGAAAAATTCCCAAGTGATGTTTTCCTTTGGCACCACTGAAGATACAGTCTTCCACCAGTGGTATACAGTATCCTTTAGAAGAGATACAACACATTTTAAACACTCCTCAGGCGTACATGATAACTCGTCCAATATTCGTGTAGTGTTCTCGAGCAAAAACTCGACTCGTTCATCATCATCATCAATCTTAGCTCTAAATTCTTCAGCCCTATACTTCCTAAGCTTATCCACTAGGGCTTTACCAATTCTTACAGGTACCATACCTCGTGGCACTTCCTCATCAAGTCGGTTAGGGGGCGGGGGAGGTCGTGGTATGTTGGGGCAATTTCTCAAATAATCCCTAAACTTCTCATTCATCATGTCGAAGAAGGCAGCTCTCGCCTCTTCCTGGCCTTCAGACATAGGCCTTTTACTACTACTAGAAACAGCTTGTTGTATGGAAGCTGGAGCATGGCTCTCAGCTCCCTCGAACTCATCTTGTGCTTGATTTTAAATCATTCACTATATTCAAAGACAATTAAACAGCTAGGAGATGTCACACTATCAATGTTCGTATAATGGCATGTTTAATTAAACTCGATACAGCCTACTATTGTCCTAGAATTGACTAAACAATAGTTCTGATACCATTAAATGTAACAACCCTTTATCGGTACCCGAGACCAGGACCAGGTACGAGGCGTTACCAGACACATACTCGGACATTTTTGAAAAATACGGGTTATAAAATTTTGTTCCAAATTAAAACCAATCAGACAACATCTTAGTGTCCCTATTATGGGCTTATGAGACCCAAAACATACATTGAGAATGGTTTGGAACTAAACCGAGAACATAAGAAAATTTTCCTAAAATTTTCTAGATTAAGCCTCACACACCCGTGTGGAGACAATGCACACGCCCGTGTGCTTTGGGACACGCCTGTGTCCCTAACCCGTGTGGAATTAACTGAAATTATTTTCTATTTAGAACCTATAGGGGTTTTCATATAGCTAAGCACATGCCCTTGTCCTTGGCCCATGTGTTTCACACGGCCTAGACACGCCCGTGTCAAAAAACCCAGACATTCTATTTATGAAGTCAGCATGTATTTAGGGGCACATGGCCAAGACACACGCCTGTGTGCTAGGCCGTGCCCTACACACGGTTGAGACACACGGTCGTGTCTCTTCCCGTGTTTTTACTACCATGCATTCTGACTAAAAAAAAATTTTAGGTGTAGGGGACACACTGTAGTACCACACGCCCATGGGGCTGACCGTGTGTCACACTTGTCTACCTGTGTGGACCCTTTTTAGGCTATAACTTCAAGCCAATGGCCACCCTCATCATTTCCTCACATATGAGAACCTCAATTGCATTTAACATGACCAAAATATACTCAAGGACTATCATCAATGAATCTATTGCATATCAACCTCATCTCATCGGTTAAATACACACTCAATTATCCCTTTTTTATAATAAGGATTTACGTCCCTTAGAAACATATTTAGGCTTGGCTCATTATTATAATTCATTTCCAATTATGGCCTAACCATTTCCAAATGTTTTGACCACATTACGAATGCCTATTTATGATATACAACATTTAACCATCACAAAAACATTTCTAACATAAACATGCATGGTTGGTAGGTCATAACCTACAATGAAATAAGCCATGTCTTATGGCCATATACCAAAAAGAATAAGTTTAATATTTAAGCCTTCACATTGGCCAACCAATGACATATAACACCAAGTAACCACAAACCTATACATGCCATTGTAACAAAATAGAAGTATCTATATGCCAAAACAGGACAAATAGATAGTGTTGACAATACTCCAACAGTCTCTCAATCTCTACGAGTCCTCGAGCATTGTAAGACAGGGAAAACAAAGGGGTAAGCATTTACATACTTAGAAAGCATGAATAACTGGAAAGTAAACTTATCGATTAATTAGCATACAACCATGTTAGACAACCAATCTAATAAATATAGGATAGCCTCCTATTACATGCACTCAAACATCAAGTTAGTCCCACAATAATTCATCATGTAATTTGTCTTAAATGAGTTCATCATCTAACATTTTCATTTCTATACCTCATGTTAATCCTGTTGAGTACCTCGGAAATCTCGAAGGATTATCAATTTATCGTCAAGTCATAAGAGTGATCTTCTCAAGTCGCACTCCCTCGAAACTCACATCTTACGGTGGGATTACCAGTCCAGGCTAAATACCCCATAATATAGACTCATGGAGTGTTGTCGGGATTACCAGTCCAAGTAAAATCCTTTATACCGATAAACACCCTTAATGAGCTCGGATCTAAATTACCAGTCCAGGCTAAATTCAAACCCTAATCGGATTACCTGTTCAGGCTAAATCCTTAATGCACACCTATTCTTCGGGAGGTTCGGTCACTCAAGGAACACCCGTCTAGGGGCTAGATCCTTCCTATTTTTGAGATCAATCGATTACCCATCTGGGCTAAACCCTTTTCTGCAACACATGTAGGATCTCAAGTCACGTAAGCCATGGTTTATCCATCGAATTTCCCTTTTAACTTCAACTATGACATTTATCATCTTGTCATTATTATTTTTAACACATTTCATTGATTTTTATGCCATCATTATATATAACTATCACACATTCATAAAACATGCATTTAGGCATATTATGGGTTTACCTTAAGTTATTCGAACTTACCTGGTATTTATGTCGATTTTTGCGTTTCGGTTATTCTAAAACCTTTCATTTTCCTCGATCGACCTTCAGAATTTGTTCCTCGGGGTCTATAACAATAAAAATGAATTATCAATATCTCACATTATTCATTTCGAGCCTAAATTTCACCTCTAGACAAAATGACCGTTTTGCCCCTAACCTTTCACATTATTTACGATTTAATCTCTAGGCTCGTAAAATGATATACATGCAATTCCTTGGTTACCCAAGCCTAGTCGAATGTATTATAAACTCATACTAGCCCACATTTTCCTCTACTTCACATTTCTACCACATATTTTGTAGCTTTTGCAAAAAAGTCCTTTTAGGGGCTTTTCATGAAAATCACTTAGGAAAAGATGTTTAACACACATCTAAATTTCATATTATCCTATAAAACATCAAAGAAAAAACATGTCACACATGGGTCAATTTGCATACATGAACCCTAGCTTAAAATATAGGTAGAGATGGAGAGAACATGTTATAAAGATCTAAAAAATACAAAGAACATTAAAAACGAGGTTAGGAGTCACTTACTATTAAGCTTGAACATGTTGAAAACCCTAGCTATGGAGGGCTTGAGAATTTCGGCTGGTACAAGGGAGAAGATGGCTGATTTTTGCCTTCATTTTCCCTTTTTATTGATTTTATTACCAAATGACCAAAATGCCCCTCCTTACTAAACTTCTAAATTTTTCCATGCATGCCCATTTTTTGTCCAAAAACTTAGAAATTGGGAAAATTGTTCCTTAAGACCTTCTAATTAATAATCTAAAGCAATTTCATGCAGATTGCTTCTAGAATCCAAGTTTTGCAATTTATTCATTTTGATCCTTATTTTCCAATTGGACGCTTCACTCATAGAATTTCTTCATGAAACTTTAACACATGCGTATTCTCATATTCTAGGCCTCATAATAATCATAATAAAAATATTTCAACATTGGATTTGTTGTCCCGAAACCACTGTTCTGACTAGGCCCTATTTCAGGATGTTACACTAGATGTATTTGAATATGATTTGTGAAGTGTATATCATGCCATGTGATATGGCTTGACTAAAGTTTCTATTTGGTTTTGTTTTTGGTTTACAAGTTATGTAAAGAAATTGTATGTTTTGATGTGTGTAAATGGCCTAGACAGAAATGGCCAATTTGGTAAGTTAATTATGTGAATTAGTTATGGAAATGGTATGAATTTGATATGAGAATGAATCCAATAAAATTGGTATAATGATTATATGACATGAATGATGTATGTTTTGTGATTGAAATTGGTTGGTAATTATGGTGCAATTGATGTTTTGATTTTGGACTTGTAGAGATGACCATTAAGGGTGGCGAATTGGGTTTGCAAATAGCCTATTTTGTCCACATGGCCAGAGACACGGGCGTGTGTCTTAGCCGTGTGAGACACACGGATATGTTATATGGCCGCGTGTCCCCTAGGGTAGTCTTAAAATTTAAAGTCAGTCTCGAGCACGGCTTAGACACACGGACGTGTCTGGTGGCCGTGTGAGGCACACAGCTTCGGTACATGGGCGTGTCTGGCCATTTTGAAGGGTACATGGGCTAGACACACGAGCATGTGGTTAGCCGTGTGACCCAAGTCAGTTTCGACCACGGCCAAGGCACACGGGCATATATCTACCCGTGTGGTATAAGTTAGTATGTATACCCTGTTTTGCCACGGCTTAGACACACGAGCGTGTCTAATGCCATGTGAGACACACGGCCTGTTCACACGGGCGTGTGACCTTTATAATTTAGTAAAATTTTTAAGTTTTAAGAAATTTTGTATGTGCTCGATTTAGTCTCGACCCTTTCCTAAAGTATGTTTAAGGTCTCGTAGACCTATCTAAGGGTCAATTGTGAATGATTTTTTATATACTTTGATTATGTTTGCTTAAGTGTATGTGAATGTTCTGATACATCTGGTAATGCTTCGTAGCCCTATTCCGGCGACGGATATGGGTTAGAGGTGTTACAATAAAAAAATAATAAATTAAAGAAAAATAAAAGATATGACAAAATTAGATGTAACATCCCAAATTAGGGTCTAATTGGAATAGTAGTTTCGAGACCATAAATTCGAAGTAGAAATAATTAATTTATGACTATTATGAGGTCTATGATATAATTGCATGCTTATGTGAAAAATTTCATGAAGAAATTTTATGGAAAAAGTGTCCAATTTGACATTTAGGGCTAAATTGCAAAAGTTGCAAAATGTGAGTTCTAGAAGCTTTAAGCATGAAATCGCCAAGGATTGTTAGTTAGAGGTCCTTAAATAGAAATTTGCCCAATTCCTATTTTTATGGATAAAAATGGCATGAATAGGAAAAAATTTGAAAGAAAGGCCTTAAGGGCATTTTTTTCATTTGGTTAAGAAAAGAATAAAAAGGAAAAAATAAGTCAAACTTTGTGTCCATCTTCCTCCTCCTTAGTTGAAAGTCTCAAGGAGACATAGCTAGGGTTTTGTTCATTCTTTCAAGCTCGATTGTAAGTACATCCGAGCCCCGTTTTTAATGTTTTTTATGTTTTTGAGATCCTTGAAGCATGATCTAGTTATTTCTACCATTATTTTGAGCTAGGGTTCATGTTCAAAAACTTATCCATGTGTGACACGCATATATTTTGGTGTTTAATGGAGGAATATGAAAGTTTGATGCATGATAAACATCTTTTACTAAGTGGTTTTTCATGAAAACACCTAAAAAGGACATTTTAGTAAAAGTTATAAAATAGGTGGTTAAAAATCTATTTTGAAAGAAAATGTGGGCTGATATAAGAAAGATATAAGTTACCAGGCTTGGGTATCAAAGAAAATGAACACATTTCATTTTACGAGCCTAGGGGCTAATTTGTAATTATGTGAAAGTTTAGAGGCAAAATTGTAAGTTTTCCAAAGTATTATTTATGGACTATTTTGAATAATGTGATAATTAAACAAGTGAAAATTTCTATTATAGATAAAAAAATGAAGTAAGGACCTAAACCAAGGAAAGAACAAGGTTGTGGACTAAATCGAATAGTAGCCATATTTTGGGTACCGAGGTAAGTTTGTGTATAAATAATGCAACGTTACAATATTATGTATTTAATGCTTTAATATTGCATGAATTGTATAATTTTCTTTGTGGATTTAATTAATGATGAATCGATGAGTTTGATTCCTCAAAATCTCGGTTGAACCTTAGGAATAGTTAGGATACAAATGTCATGACATTAGGGTTATGTACGATCCCATGTAAGACCATGTATGAGGCATGGCATTGGCATCGATATGTAATTTCGTGTAAGACCATAGCTAGGCTATCGGCATCGATATGTGATCCCATGTAAGACCATGTCTAGGACATGACATTAGCATCGATCTACGATCCCACATAAGACCATGTCTGGGACGTGGCATTGGCATCAATATATGATTCCATGTAAGACCATATTCGGGATATGGTATTGACATCTTACCATGTGTATGAGAGTTCCCGAGTATCCTTTAGTAATTCTGAGTGGTTCAACGGGTGATCTAAAGATTATGTCAAAGAGATGACAATGTATGATCGTGTTGAAAGGGTACAGGTATGTACACAAAGCTCATAATTATTGAGATTATGAATCGATGAGACCTTGGTAGGATGTGAATCGATGAGACCTCAGTAAGATGTGGATGAATGAATTATGATCATTAGTCTTATTGTACATTAAGCAAATGACATGACTTAAAATGTAACTATGACACTTGATGGCATTATGATAAATATTATTATGTTATGTGTATAATAATTTATGGTTAATGTTGTTAATCATTTACATGCAAACTTACTAAGCTTTATGCTTACTCCCCTTCTTTTTCCATTTGCTTATAGTGTCTCCAAGCTAGCTCGGGGATCGGAGGATGTCGGAGTTTGATTCACACTATCAAACTAATCTTTTGGGTATAATGAATTTAAGTATTTTGAGTATGGCATGTATAGGGACTTGGTCTTTTTGCTATATGTCATATTGGTTTAGCTAAATGTGTTGGCTTATGATGATATTGATTCATTTTGTATAAGGCCATGAGATGTGGCTCATATTGATTATTGGGTGATAAACCTATTCATATAAGCATGCATGTGCCTATGTAATTGTGATGTAGTTGGTTGTTGTGAGTATAGGATTAGATGTGTTGTGGCTATGATCGTTTGTTGATGGAATTGTGAGTGAATGAGATGATGACAACTGAGGCATGGGTATGTTAAATGAAAGTAATCTACAACTCTTAGTGCATGAAAATTTATAAAATTTGGCTTGACCAAGTAGGAAGTCTTATGCATGTTTTAGTAAAGATGAAATGATCATGATCATGTCTTGTTTATGTATGTTTAAGTGCTCAAGTATGCCATGTATAATTGCCCTTGAAGTCATTTATGTGTTTGTATAAATAAGGGTGGCAATTGGCTTGGATAATAGCCTTAAAGTTGTCCACACAGATAGACACACGGACGTGTGTCTAGGTTGTTTGTGACACACATTCAGCCCCATGGGCGTGTGATCTGGCCATGTATCCCCTGCACCCTAATTAGGTAAAACAGAATGCCCTGTAGTAAACACATGGGTAGAGACACGACCGTGTGTCTCAGCCATGTGAAGGACATGGCCACAGGACATGGGTTGTGCCCAAGCCGTGTGAAGTCTACACTTAATTGTTGGAATTTAATTTGCCACACAGCCTAAGCACACGGGCGAGTGACTTGGCCGTATGACCCTAATTGTATTGATGATGTCATAAATAGAGAGTTACACGGGTTGAGGACACGGGCGTGTCCCAAGCCACACGGGCATGTGTGACCGCATGGCCTACCCATAAAGGCAAGTGATTCTGTTTCATGAAAATTTTCTAAGTTTTCCCAAAGTTTTCTAATGTTCTTGGTTTAGTCTTGAACCACACCCAATGTATGTTTTGGGCCTTGAAGGCCATACAAGGGACGATATACATGTGAATGAAAAATTTTAAATTGGACAGAAATTCATGTCTCAGTTTTGTATAATTGTGTGAGTTTATGTCTAGTAACGCCTCATACCTTGTTCTAGCATCGAATATGGGTAAGGGTTGTTACATTTAGTGATATTAGAGCTATGGTTTAGTCGATTCTCAGACTAATGTAGCATGTGTACGAGTCTTGCTATATATGCAATAAATGAATTATGATAGTGTGACGACTCCTGACCTTTTAAATTGTGTTTTCAGATCGTATTGGATCCCAATTAAGCTGAAGCTAATGACGTAGAAAGTAATACACAGGCTCCCACTCAAGGGACAACACCAGTTGAGAGTAGACTCGTGACCGTATGTCAGGGAGGTGGAGAAGAGGCTAGGGAGGCCTTTCTCCACATGATGAATGCCTAGTATACGTGGTTTATTCGAATGAACCTGAACGCTTAACCCCCTCCACCCCGCCTATCCCTCAGCCTATTCCTGTAGCACCCCAAGGTATGAATTTTATGAGATTGAATAGACCTCCAGTGGATAAAATTTGTAAGTAAAGAGCTGAAGAGTTTTGAGCTAGTATAGATGATGATCCCGAAAGGGTAGAGTTCTGGCTCGAAAATACCATTAGGGTATTTGATGAGTTATCATGCACACCCGAGGAGTGCATGAAGTGTGTTGTGTCACTCCTGAGAGACTCAGCTTATCAGTGGTAGAACACACTTGTACCGGTTGCACCAATGGAAAGAGTCAATTGGGAGTTTTTCCAAGAGGAGTTTCATAAGAAGTACATTAGCTAGAGGTTTATTGATTAGAAGCGAAAGGAATTTCTTGAGTTAAAGCAAGGCCGAATGACTGTAACAGAGTATGAGTGTAAGTTTGTAAGACTTAGTAAGTATGCCCTGGAGTGTGTATTGACTGATGCCATCATGTGTAAGAGGTTTGAGGATGGGTTAAATGAGGATATTCGATTGCTGGTTGGCATCCTAGAATTAAAACATTTTGTTGTACTGGTTGAGAGAGCTTGCAAGGCTGATGAATTGGCTAAAGAGAAAAGAAAAGATGAATTTGAGTCTCGAGATTCGAATAAGAGAAAGATGAGTAAGTTACTGCAGTCCTCATCTAAGAAACTAAGGGAGTTCAATACTCGATCGAGTGCTTCAGTTGGGTACTCAAATAGAAATAAGGGTAAGCAGTACTCGGTTTTAAAAGCTCAGACTACTTTAATTGCTAGTGTTTGTAATGCTCGACTGAGTAGATCGAAGTGTTCACATTATGGTAGACATTACGTCGCGAGTGCCGAGTTAGTAATGGAGCTTGTTTTAAGTGTGGTTCACAAGATCACTTCATTAGGGATTGCCCCGAGAGGGTTGAAAAAGAGAAACTTCTGAGTGCAAGATCGGGTAATACTGCTCCTCAAGAGAGGCCACAAAGAAATCTAGGAAATGAATCAAATAGCAAGGGTGCACTTGGAGATCCAACTATGAGTCCCAGAGGAAGAGCACCTGCGAGGATTTATGCCATTCGTACTAGTGAAGAGGCTTCATCTCCGGATGTGATTACGGGTACTTTTTCTCTCTATGATACTCATATTGTTGTTTTGATTGATCTGGTATCCACCCATTCTTATGTTTGTGCGAAATTGGTGTCTAGCATGAATATGCCTATTGAGTCTACAAAATTTGTGATAAAAGTGTCAAACCCTCTAGGCAAGTATGTGTTAGTTGACAAAGTATGTAAGGATTGCCCTTTAATGATTAGATTGTTTTCTGGCTAATTTTATACTTTTTCCGTTTGATGAATTTGATATAATACTTGGTATGGATTTGTTGACCATGCATGATGTAGTAGTAAACTATGGAAGGAAAATCATTGAACTGAAAAGTGAAAGTGGTGATATTCTTTGGGTTGAACCTGATGAATCAGATAGCTTGCATGTAGTGATTTCTTCTATGACTACTCAGAAATGTATGAGAAAGGGTTGTGAAGCTTATCTTGCCTCGTACTGAATACGAAAGATTCTGAGTTGAAAATTGAATCAATGCTGGTAGTATGTGAGTATCCAGATGTGTTTCCGAAAGAGTTGCCAGGATTGCCTCCAATTAGGGATGTTGAGTTTAGTATTTTGTTAATTCCTAGTACTGTACCTATTTCAACTGCTTTGTATAGGATGGCTCCGATAGAGTTAAAGGAATTGAAATTTTAGTTAAAGAGTTAACGGATAAAGGTTTTGCGAGACCTAGTTATACTCTGTGGGGAGCATCGGTGCTATTTGTGAAGAAGAAGAATGGCTCAATGAGGCTGTGTATAGACTATCGACAGCTCAATAAGGTGACAATAAAGAACAAGTACTCCTTGCCAATAATCGATGATTTGTTTGACCAATTGAAGGGTATAACACCCTATACCCGTACCCTATGCCGAGACAGAATACGAGGCATTACTAAACCGAAACACATGCATTCCACGTTTTGATGTCATTAAAACTCGGTCATATTAAAATTTTTTTTCCAGACTTTGTCTAAAACTTCATATCAAGGGCCTTTAAGGTCCAAAACACCTCTTGGAAACCACTCGGGACCAATTCGGATCCTTTAACCAACACTAGGAAAATAACCTTTAAAACAGGACACACGCCCGTGTGGTCATTAGAACATGGCCGTGCTGATGGCCCTTATGACACACACGGCCTAAGCCATTAGGGACACACTAGTGTCCCACGCTCGTGTAAAATAAATTCTAATTTTGAACCTACAGGGGTTTTCACACGGCCTGACACATGCCCGTGTCTGTAGCCTGTGTCTCTCACACGACCTTGACACGTCCGTGTACTAGCTCGTGTCTAAAAACCTTGACATTCTATTTCTGACATCAGAAATCTTTAAGGGTCACACGACTAAGGCACACGCCCATGTGCAAGGCCGTGCCCTACACACTGTTGAGACACATGGCCGTGTCTATGCCCGTGTGTTTACTACCATGCATACTGACTTGAAATTTTTACGTGCAGGGGACACATGGCCAGACAACACATCCATGGGGCTGGTCGTGTGGCTACCCGTGTGGACAATATAAGGCTATCTACCAAGCCTTTTGCCACCCTGAAACATGATTTAATGATAACCAACATATCAAAGTCTAAATATGATTTCTCAACCAAACAACCATAGCTAAGGCTTTGACACATTTCATTTATACTTAAGCAACCAATAAATTACTCATTCATGAAAAACTTCTTGTATTCATAGAACAACTTTCAATATTTGCCAATTTCCATGGCCTTACACAAAATGAATCAAATGTTAGAGTAAGCCAACACATTTGTCCAATTAATAATGACACAAAACTCAAAAGTTAGTCCTATACATGCCATAATAAAAATAAAAGATCTAGCTATACATACCAAATGCTTCAGATGATAGTGTGGCTGGCTTCTTTGACATAGGCAATGACCCTTGAGCTACTCTGGCGGCACTATAAGAAAATAGAAAGGAAATAGGGTAAGCATAAAGCTAAGTAAGTTGCATGCAAATAAATATAACAATAACTTTACCATCCATCATCATGCTCATAATACAAAAGTAGGCATAAGCACCACTTACTCGTCACTACCCAATACAACTCACATAGCATATTTTAAGCTCTCATCTCATACATTTCAAACAGGTACCTGTACCACTCACAACACGGTTATACTTTTCTCGCTAAACTTAAACTAAATTTCTCACCGTCGAACCATTTGGGATGCTATCAGATATTCATTAAACCTTAAACATAGGGTATAATGCCAATGCCTTGTCCCAGGCATGGTCTTACACTGGCTCGTCTATCAAGTCGATGCCATGTCCCAGACATGGTCTTACACTGACTCTCACATATCCGTGTGGATGCCATTTCCCAGACATGGTCTTAGACTGACATATTTTGTAGCCGATGCATGTCCCAGACATGTGTTCTTACACTAGCTCTCGTCTCAATGCTAATGCCATGTCCCAGACATGTCTTACACTGGCACACAAATAACCCAAATGTCACGGCATGAATATCCGATTTATTTTCTAAGGTTCAAACGAGAGTTCTACTATCTCAATATTCATCATACATAATCATTTCCACAAACAAGCAATTTATGCTATATCAATTCGAACATATATAATAACATTGTAGTCTATTATGTACATACAACTTACCTCGGATTACAAAATGTAGACGACTAGCTCGGCTTAGTCAACTTGCTGCACTTTTCTCCTGTCTAGGCCCGGATTTTGTAATTCTTGATCTAAAATGATAGAAATTAATTCATCTCATTAGCAAATTACTCTAGACACTATAAAATTCATAATTAGGCAAAATGACCGTTTTGCCCCTAGACTTTTACAAAATGACCATTTTACCCTAGGTTCGAAAATCGATTTTTATCACATTTTGTCACTAACCAAGCATAGCCGGTCACTTTTTACACTAAAAGTAGCCCACAATTCTCCTTATTTCCGACATGTATCACCTATTTTACAACTTAAGGAAAATGATCCTTTTTACAATTTTCATGAGAAATCTCTTCACAAAAGTTGTTTATTTCACAACCATGATTCATTTTCTTCCATAAAATTTCAGAAAACAACATGAACACTCTTATGAAAAAACCCTAGACTTTCAACTATTTTGCAAAATAGTCCCATCATTTGAAAGCTCATGTTACAATGGTTCTAAAAATGCAAAAATCATCAAGAAAAATCATCAAAATCACTTACTTGTAGAGAGACTAAATGACTGAAATTTCAAGCTTCAAAAATCCCTCTAATGGCTGAATTTTCGACGGAGAAGAAATAGTGAAAAGGGATGATATCATCTTTCTTTTATTTTATTTCTTTTTGGTCAAATAAGCTACCAAATATTTACCTAACATTTGACTACTTTAATTCTTTGTCTCATGGCCGGACAAGCTATAATATAAGGGTCTATTTTCCCTTTAAAGACCCCAAATTTATGATACATGGAAATTTAACCCCCTTAGCTATCAAATTAAGACTTTTGCAATTTATGCGATTTAGTTCTTTTTTACAATTAAGCCCACAAACGCTAAAATTACTTCACCAAATTTTTCATGCACTAATATAAACATGCTATAAATCTAAAATAATAATAAAATAATTTCTTCGATGTCAAATTGATGGTCTCGAAACCATTATTTTGACTGAGCCCAAAATTGGGCTGTTACAATTCTCCCCCTTAGGGATTTTCGTCCCTGAACATTTTATCGTTGAACAAATTCGGGTATTGGTCTCTTATGGTCTCCTCGGGTTCCCATGTGGCTTCCTCGACTCCATGTCTATGCCATAAAACTTTCACGAGTGTTATACTTTTATTCCTCAATTGGTTGACCTCCTGAGCCAAAATCTTAACCGGCTCTTCGCCATAAGTCATGTCTGAGCTAATCTCAACCTCTATTGGCGCGATCACATGCGAATGATCCGACCTATATCAATGTAACATGGACACATGAAACACATTGTAAATATTTTCTTATTCTGAGGGCAAGGCCAATTGGTAGGCAACAGGCCTTACTCTCTCTGTAATCTCATAAGGTCCTATAAATCGAAGACTTAGCTTGCGTTTTCTACCGAGTTTGAGGACTTTACTTCATGGAGTTACCTTCAAAAACACCTTATCACCAACTTGAAACTCGATCTCTTTTCATTTCAAATCAACGTAAGATTTCTATCTATCCGATACGGCTCTCAGGCAATCATGAATCACCTTAACCTTTTCTTCAGTTTCTCTGACTAAGTTGACCCCGTTAATCTGATTCTCTTTATGTTCTGTCCAATATAAGGGCATTCGAAACTTACGTCCATACAAAGCCTCATAGGGTGCCATTTTCAAACTCGACTGATAACTATTGTTATAAGCGAATTCAACTAGCGATAGATACTTTTCCCAGCTGCCTTGGAACTCGAGAACACAACATCGCAACATATCTTCTAAGGTCCAAATGACTCTCTCCGACTGACCGTCGATTTTCGGGTGAAATGCCGTACTAAAATTTAGTTTCGTTCCCAATGCCTCTTGAAACTTCTTCTAAAATAGTGAGGTAAACCTTGAATCTCTATCCGAAATGATCGGCAAAGGTACTCCATGAAGTCTCACGATCTTGGAAACTTATAGATCAACCAATTTGTCAAGGGAAAATTTAGTACGCATCGGTATAAAATGTGCCGACTTAGTAAGTCTATTAACAACGATGCAAACTGAATCCTTTTCCTTGGTGTCAAAGGCAACCCCGACACAAAATCCATGGTTACTCGGTCCCATTTCCACTCGAGAACCATCACAAACTGAGGTAAACCTAAGGGTACTTGGTGTTTGGCCATCACTTGTTGACAGACTAGACATTTAGAAGCGAACTCAGAAATGTCTCTTTTCATCCCTAACCACCAGTACATTTTCTTCAAATTGTTATACAATTTCACACTACCCGAGTGGATAGACAAACAACCACTATGTGCCTCTCGTAAAATCTTCTAAATAAGTTCGTCATCCTTGGGTACACAAATTCGGCCTTTGTACATCATACAACCATCAGTACCACTATTAAACTCTGATTCGACACTGACTCACAATGGGTTCTCTTGGCTTGTAATTAACTGTTGTTATTCTGAGCTTCGCAAATCTCTTGTAGAAACATCGGTCTAGCTCTCAACTCTGCCAGAACTGAACCATCATCAATCACGGTCAGCTGAGTATTCATAGCCCTTAGGGCGAACAATGATTTTCTATTCAAAGCATCGACGACTACATTCGCCTTTCCGGGGTGGTAGTCAATAATCAACTCATAGTCCTTTATCAACTCTAACCGCCGTCGTTGCCATAAATTCAGTTCCTTTTGAGTCATAAAATACTTTAGACTCTTATGGTCAGTGAATACCTGACATCTCTCACCATACAAATGATATCTCCAAATTTTCAGTGTGAACACAATGGCGACCAACTCGAAATCGTGCGTCGAGTAGTTCTTCTCGTGTCGCTTTAGATGTCTCGAGGCATATGCTATCACTTTGCCTTCTTGCATGAGCACGCACCCCAATCTATTTAAGGAGGCATCCCTATATACCACAAATTCTTTCCCCGATTTTGGTTGCACCAAAACTGGGGCCTCGGTCAACAAGGCCTTTAGTTTCTCGAAACTTTTTTGGTACTTCTCTGTCTATTCAAACTTGACATCCTTTTGTAACAACCTTGTCATCAGAGTAGCTATTATCGAGAACCCATTCAAAAATATCCTTTAATATCCAGCCAAACCCAAAAAGCTTCGAATCTCTAACACATTCTTCGACGATTTCCACACAACAATAGCCGAGATGTTACTCGGGTCAACTTTGATCCCATCTCCTGACATGATGTGTCCTAGGAATCCAACCTCTTTAAGCTAAAATTCATTCTGACTGAACTTGGCATATAATTGCTAATCTCTCAAGGTTTGTAAAACTGTTCTCAGATGCTCCACATGCCCACTCTAATCACGTGAGTAAATTAGTATGTCGTCAATAAAGACCACTACTAACTTATCCAAATACGACAAAAAATGCAGTTCATTAGATCCACAAAAACCGCAATGGCATTTGTTAAACCGAAGGGCATAACAAGAAACTCATAGTGCCCATATCTCATCCCAAAGGTAGTTTTCATCACATCTTGCTCCTTAACCCTTAGCAAGTAGTAGCTAGACCTTAAGTCGATCTTAGAAAACACGATAGCTCCCTCCAATTGATCGAACAAATAACCGATCCTTGGCAAGGGATACTTGTTCTTCATAGTCACTTTGTTGAGTTTTGGTAGTCTATGCATAATCTCATCGATCCATCCTTTTTCTTCACAAACAGCATCGGAGCACCCTACGGAGAAAAAATCAGTCTCGCAAAACCCCTTGTAGTTAACTCTTGTAGTTGAACTTTCAACTCCTTTAACTCTGTACGAGCCATTCTATATAAAGCAATCCGTACCGGAGACTAACTCGATTCCAAATTCAACTTCCCTCTCGGGAGGTAATCCGAGTAATTCTTTTAGAAACACATCTGTAAACTCGGCAACTACTGGTACCGATTCAGATGCTTGAGTATTAGTACAAAAGCGAGTAAGCCTCATATCCTTTTCTCAAATGTCTCATTGCCGACAAAGATGATATCACCACAAGAAAGTTATCCGTTCTACCCGATTCAACCCGAAGAACATCCCCACTTTCATACTTCAACTCAATAACTTTCCTCCTACAGTTTACTACAACACTATGAAAAGTCAACCAATCCATCCCAAGGATTACATCAAATTCATTAAACGTCAATAACATCAAGTTAGCCAGAAAACAATGACCTCTAATTGTCAAAGGACAATTTCTACACACTTGGTCAACTAGCACATGTCTACCTAAAGGGTTGGACACTTTTACCACAAATTAGTGGACTCTACTAGCATGTTCATACGGGGTATCAATTCCATACAAATATAAGAGTGGGTAGACCCTGGGTCGATTAAAGCAACAACAAGTATATCATGGATGGAAAAAGCACCCGTGATCATATTGGGAGACTCTGCCTCTTCACGGGCATGTATAACATAAGTCTTTGCAGGCGCTTTGCCCTTGGACCTCACAGCAGCATCTCTAGGTGCACTTCTACTGCTAGCTCCACTTCCCGAGTTCTTATGTGGTCTACCCCTTGAAGGAGCATTACCCGATCTCACGCTTTGATCCTTATCTTTCTCGACTATCTCGAGACAGCTACGAATAAAATGATCCAACGACCCACATTTAAAACAACCTCTTTCATTTCCTCGGTATTCACCGAAATGACGCCTGCCACATTGTGAACATTCTGGTCTATTTGGGCGAGAACTACCAACACTCGCAATAGAATTAGTTTGGGTTTTTGTTACCGCGTAATGTTTATTCTTGCTTTTGTTCGAGAACCCCACTGACGCGTTTGATCGAGTAGGAAACTCACTCGATATCTTAGATGAGGTCTGCTGTAATTTCCCCATTTGTCTTTTTCTTGAGTCTTGAGACTCTATATCTGCTTTTCTCTTCTCTTTGGCCGACTCCTCGACCATGCAAGCTCTTTCAACCAGTACCACAAACTCCCCCAACTCTAGGATACCAGCTAATAAACGAATGTTTTCATTCAGACCATCTTCAAACCTCTTACACATGATGGCTTCTGTAGATACATATTCTCATGCATATTTGCTAAGCCTCACGAACTCGTGTTTATATTCTGTCACTGTCATACTACCTTGCTTTAGCTCTAAGAATTATTTCCTTTTCTGGACATAAACCTCTAGCTAATGTACTTCTTTTGGAACTCTTCCTGGAAGAATTCCCAAGTTATCCTCTCTCTTGGTACAACGAACACGAGAGTATTCCAACATTTGTAGGCCGAGTCTCGTAGGAGTGACACTGCGCACTTCATGCTCTCCTCAGGTGTGCACGATAGCTCGTCAAATACCCTAATGACATTTTTCAACCAGAACTCTTTTTTTTCTCGATCATCATCAATATTAGCCCAAAATTCTTTGACCTATTACTTTCGTATTTTGTCTACCGGGGGTTTCTCTCTCCTAACCAAATCCACTCCTTGCGGAGCTACAAGGGCATACTGAGGAATCGGATGAGGTGCGGGAGGTGGAGTGTTCAGATTCGCACAAACAAACTCTCAGTACAGGCATCCATCATGTGGAGGTAAGCTTTTCTAGCTCCTCCACCCTGACTCATCGTATGGCCCACTATCAGCTGGCACTGTCCCTTCAGTGGGAGCCAGCGCATTGCTTTCCACATCATCTGTCGTAACTATGTTAGGATCCATTTACTATATGAAAACATAATTTATAATCGTCAGAAGTCACCTCACTATCAATATACAACTATGACATGTATAGATAGACTCGTATTCATGCAAGGTTAGTCCTAAAACCAACTAAACCATGCTTTGATACCACTAAATGTAACACCCCATACTCGTGCCCTATGCCGGGACAGAATACGAGGCGTTACTAAACTCAAACACATGCATTCCACGTTTTGATATCATTAAAATTCGGTCATATTATAAACTATTTTTTCCAAACTTTGTCTAAAACTTCTTATCAAGGGCCTATAAGGTCCAAAACACCTCTTGGAAACCACTCGGGACCAATTTGGATCCTTTAACCAACACTAGGAAAATGACTTTTAGAATAGAACACACGCCCGTGTGGATGGACAAGATGCCTATGTGGTCATTAGAACATGTGTAACACCCCAAACCCGGCCCAGACGTTATGGCCGAATCTGACGTGTTACATTGAAGTGTTTTAGCGAAAACCGTGTTTTCATTGAAAAATCTTCTTAAACAAAAGAAACCTTAAAAAACACACCTGTCAGTTGCGAAAGCCTTATTTTAAGCATTTGATTTAAGAAAATTTAACTTTTAGAAATTAAGTTGCGGAAACATAGAAAACATACTATAATTTAGGAAACCCATGTTCAACTTCTCGTAGTTACAATGGAAATAATAATACTTCAAGTAATAATAGCATAATGAAAACCTTATTATAGTCTGGTCTGAAACATACTTAATAAAATAAAACTTATAAGCTAAAAAAAGGTCCAAATTTGTCTTGCTAGCTGGCCACCCAGAGTCCCTCCAAACATCGAACCATCTACTGAGCATCACCTGAAATTAAAATAAAAGAGGGGGTGAGTTTTTGCAAACTCAGTGTGTACAACCCTCGACAGAAAACAAGCATTCAAAAATCATCATACATCAAACATGCAATGCAATCCCATTCAAATTATCCATCCGCTACACACTAGCTCCATCCCCCATCACACCATGTGGGGATATAAATCTCGACCCACCCAGCCGATACACCAATGGTAGCCCGGTTGCGAAACTATTTTCATTTAGTGGATCCACGATTGTCAGGCAACCATGCGATCCTCATATACTTCCTCCGTACCATAATTCCCAACCCATATGCATCTTAAACAGAATATCATATGAATGCAGCAGATATACATGTAGCAATCATAAATCTTACACTCATCGCATAGGGGTGTTTTAGTCATTTTCACCTTTAGGGGTACCTCGATACTTTTCCTTTATTATGAGTTTTTACTTACCTTGGCCCTTTAACAAATACCATTAGCTAGGATGAACGAATACTATGCACAGGTAGGATTCTAGAGAAGAGGAGGTGGGTCATTAAGACCACTTAAATACCAAGCTCTCCCTAGATCCAATCCTAGACATGCATATACCCGTTGCCACACCTTAACCTATGACTTGCCCACGGTCTCAACAATTTATTTAAGTTTTATGTGGTCATTATATACTAAGCCCAAAACCCCTACATACATGTATATGGCCCCCTAGGCCCAATCTTATTTAAATGGGCCATTTGGCCCAGTTCATGTTCTTATGGCCCATTAGGCCTAATTCTCATTCATATGGCCCATTAGGCCCAAATCATATTATAGTCTTGCTCACATACAAATTTTCTAACACATAGCATCTATTTCAATCTTTGCCCATCAGGCCCATTTAGCCCATTTCGGCCCATTTGGCCAATTCTCAGCACAAGTCCACAGAATCGCCTGTGGGCCTCAAGCAACCTATCAGTTTCCTCTCCACGAGTGTTTGCCCACTTGTGTGACTACCGTAGCCCAACTTTTGGCTTTTCGGCATTTCAACTTTTCGGCTTTTCGACATTTTGGCTTTCGGCTTTTTGGCATTTCAGCTTTTGTCGATTCATTGTGTTTGTGCAGTGTATATACACACCTGGTAAGCAAGTGTGCTGCGATTCCCTTAGTCACCAACCTACAAACGATATCACCCTTCAATTAATCGTACACTTAATACATATTTTACCTAAAAACCAAAACCTCACCTTTAACCTTACCTTGAACACCAATCCCTAATAGCTTTTCGTTGACCACGTACTCCCTAGATCTACATTAATCTTACTCATTAAAACCAAATACTAGGGGACTAGCATCCAACATAATTCACTCCCTTATCTCACTTAAGACCATTCGGCCAACCTTAGCCAATAAGAGAGGAATACTTACCAAAACCGCAAAACACCTAAGGAACAATTCGACAGAGAGCTAAAATCTGAGATCCGATACTAATTTCCTACCAAAGTTGATTAAAAAGAGTGAGGGAAAATATTCGATACTTAGCAAAGAGACTGATTGTTAGAACAATACTTACACTAGATTTGACCGAAGTAAAAGGAGTAGTGATTGCACCAAGGGTATTCGGCCAAAGAGGTTCGACCCTTTACAATTTTGTATGGCAAAAGAGGGTTATTCGGCTTCAAGGAAAAAGAAAGAAAAGTTAGCCATGAGGTAGAGGAAGAATAGAATTCGGCACAAGGAAGAAGAAAAAGAAAAGAAAGGTAGAGGGTTTTCGGCTTTTAGAGAAAAGAGTTTCTGGTACTAGGGTGAAGGAAATTCGGCATTAGCTTCATACCCTAACATTCGACACCTATTTATAAGCCTTATAGCTGAATTTTCCCATGCCCAATTCCCCATTTGGCTCCATCACTTCTCCCTTCTCATCTCTTCATTTTTCTCCTTGATAACCCCTTGATCTTTTCCTAAATTTTCTCTCCTAAACACTTCCCTTGGAGTCCACTTTCCCACCACTTCCATCCTTCTAGAAACCAAAATTAAACTTCTAAAAATACTAAGCTAGGATTCGAACCTTGGACCTCCTTGCTAGCTATTAACGTCACCTCCCTACACTCTAAGTGGCGTCACTTTGCCACTCTTCCACAAGGCGTTTTGATGCTATTTTCCTCTAACTTTATTTAAAAGCCCAACTACTTGCCAGCCCTGATTCTTTTAATAACTAAATTATAATTTCTTCTACTCGTTAATTCGAACCCAAACCTTAACTAAGACCTACTAAAATTATCGCTTGGATAAGAATATTAAACACAATTTTTATCAAAACCGAAAACAAAGAAAGTTTGGGATTTTGGGATTTTTGGGTTTCAGGATTTTTGGGGCATTACAACTTTACCCCCTAATAGAAATTTCGTCCACGAAATTTTCAACTATTAGTATAGCTGTAACATAGATTACCACACCACGCTCCCGCTACATACTCTAATTCCAAACTAAGTAAATAGCACATTATGGATAAAGTACGTACCAATATCCGCCTCTGGAGCATCCCTGTCCTCTCAACGATGTGCTGCATAGACCAACACTAGCTGTCTTGCCTCTATATGACCAGCACCTCTGTCCGGTGCTCCACAGCCTACATCGTTTCCTCCCCTGGCCTGACCATGGCCTCTGGACGGCTACTGATCACCCCTCAGTGGCTGAGCATCACCTCGACCCACTGCTGGCTCTCGACCTAGCGTTCAAGGGCAATCCTTGATCCTATACTCTATAGACCCACAAGCGAAACAAGCTCCCATCCTCTTCCAACATTCGCCTCTGTGGCTTCTCCCATATTCAGCATAAGGTGGCACCCCTGGATTAGCAATAAAGGGGCTTCTCTAACTGGCCCATTATCTCTGGCCCTAGCCCTAAGCCTCTCTCCAACACCAGGAGTCTCAGCCTCCCTTTTATTCTTACCCCTTTCTTTTTCTCGATTCAGGCGCTCCGTGTGCTTTACATCCTCCGCTATCTTTTCTTTCTCCACCAACTCCGAGAAAACTCACTCCATTGTGGAGCTATCAAAGCCCTGAGGCTATCTCTTAGTCCATCCTCAAACCTAACGCAATGCTCATAGTCTGTTTCCACCATTAGTCTTGCGTACCTACTAAGGCGTAGAAACTCTGCCTCATACTCCGCCACCAATTTGTTTCCTTGGGTCAGGTTTAGGAACTCCTTTCTTCTAGCATCTACATAGCTTGCCTCTACATACTTCCCTTGGAAAGCAGCTTTGAAGAACTCCTAAGTGACCCGCTCCAGTTGGGTGCCCTCTTTCACTGTCAATCACCACTGGTAGGCTTCTTCCCTTAGTAGTGACACGGCTCCTTTCAACTTTTGTTCCGGTGAGTAGTCCAAATCCTCCATTATTCTTTCAATAGCCTCCAACCAACATTCAGCCACGTTAGGAGCCACGCCAGCCACACCCTTAAAGATCTCAGCCCCGTTCGATCGAAGTCGCTCCGAAATGGACCCTTGATTTTTGCTGCCTTTATTGGGCCCAGTGACCCTTTCCAAAATTCTCAGCATTGCTCGCAACAATGCATCTTCTCTCGCGGCCCAATCATACTGTCCATTCTCAGCCACAGGTGAGGCCGGAGCCCCTTCTACTCCAACATCAGGCATATGGCCTGATGCCGATGATTCAGCCCTAACACCTTCGCGGCGTCGGCCACGGCCTCTTGCACCTCTTCTAGCGCTCATTGTCAATTTGCGAGTTTTCTGAATTAAAAAATTTATGAAGTCTTAGGTAGTTTCAATATTTAACCCGATGTTTTATGAAAGTATTTAGGGAGAACATTGTTTTCGAAAATCCTCTACAGTTTCAGGATCCTACGGGCTTCAGTTCCACTTTAACAAAATCATCTAAAGTAGCCCTCTAACTATCTACTGTATAACAATTTAAACAAATTTAAGAATAAAAGTACTTACTTGGTTCGACATCGGAGACTCGGTGTGCCGCTCAGCAAGACTTCCCCTTTTTCCAAATCATTGTAAAATTTTATTTTATATTTATTTTTTTAAAACACAAAAAGAAATCAAGTAATAAGGTCCACTTCACAGTCTGATACCACTAAATGTAACACCCCAAACCCGACCTAGATGTTATGGCTGAAGTTGACGTGTTACATTGAAGTGTTTTAGTGAAAATAGTTTTTTCATTGAAAACCCTTCTTAAACAAAAGAAACCTTCATAAACACACCTTTCAGTTGCGAAAGCCTTGTTTTAAGCATTTGATTTAAGAAAACTTATCATTTAGAAATTAAGTTGTAGAGACGTAGAAAACATACTATAATTTAGGAAACCCATGTTCAACTTTTCGTAGTTACAATGGAAATAATAATACTTCAAGTAATAATAGCATAATGAAAACCTTATTACAATCTGGTCTGAAACATACTTAATAAAATAAAACTTATAAGCCTAAAAAAAGTCCAAATTTGTCTTGCTAGCTGGCCACCCAGAGTCCCTCCAAACATCGAACCATCTACTGAGCATCACCTGAAAATAAAATAAAAGAGGGGGTGAGTTTTTGCAAACTCAGTGTGTACAACCCTCAAAGGAAAACAAGCATTCAAAAATCATCATACATCAAACATGCAATGCAATCCCATTCAAATTATCCATCCGCTACATACCAGCTCCGTCCCCTATCACACCATGTGGGGATATAAATATGGACCCACCCAGCCCACACACCAATGGTAACCCAGTTGCGGAACTACTTTCATTTACATATTGGGCTTTAAAAGCCGACGGTGGATCCACGATTGTCAGGCAACCATGCGATCCTCATATACTTCCTCCGTACCATAATTCCCAACCCATATGCATCCTAAACAGAATATCATATGAATGCAGTAGATATACATGTAGCAATCATAAATCTTACATTCATCACATAGGGGTATTTTAGTCATTTTCGCCCTTAGGGGCACTTCGATAATTTTCCTTTATTACGAGTTTTTACTTACCTTAGCCCATTAACAAATCCCATGAGTTAGGATGAACGAATACTATGAACCAAGTAGAATTCTAGAGAAGAGGAAGTGGGTCATTAAGACCGCTTAAGTACCAAGCTCTCCCTAGATCCAATCCTAGACATGCATATACCCGTTGCCACACCTTAACCCTATGACTTGTCCATGGTCTCAACAATTTAATTAAGTTTTATGTGGTCATTATATACTAAGCCCAAAACCCCTACATACATGCATATGGCCCACTAGGCCCAATATTATTCAAATGGCCCATCTGGCCCAATTCTCACTCATATGGCCCATTAGGCCCAAATCATATTATATTCATCCTCACATACAAATTTTCTAACACATAGCATCATTTATCAATCTTTTCCTATTATGGGCCCAACAGCCCATTAGGCCCATTTAGCCCATTTTGGCCCATTTGGCCAATTCTTAACCCAAGTCCACAGAATCGCCCGTGGGCCTCAAGCAACCTATTGATTTCCTCTCCACGAGTGTTCGTGCACTCGTGTGACTACCGTAGCCCAACTTTCGGCTTTTTGGTATTTCAGCTTTTTGACTTTTCGACATTTCGGCTTTTGCCGATTCATTGTGTGTGTGCAGTGTATGTACACACTTGGTAAGCAAGCGTGCTACGATTCCCTTAGTCACCAACCTTGTGACAGCCCAAAGTTGACCCTATTCGGGAAGTGGTTTCGGGACCGCTAAACCGAGTCACCGAAATGTTTGAATGTGATACTTATTGTCTAGAATATGTAATTATGAATGTGTGAAAATTTCAAGCTTCAATTTGGTTGATTTCATGTGAATTTAGTCAATAGGACTTATGTGAGAAAATTCTAAAATGTGATAGGTCAATGTGTGAGGACTTATTAGTGCATGTGGACAAAGGGGGGACTTGCATGTCAAATTCCCCCCCTACTAGTAGTGGCCGGCCATGACAAGCATGGTAGACCAAGTTTGATGGCCAAGACATGTCATAGACATGTTTTGTTGGTGCATCATGGGTGGAAAAAAATAAAATAATAGGCATGGAAATTAAATAATGAAAAGGAGTATGATGAATACACACAAAAAAAAATGTGTGTAGTTGATTCTTTCCCCCCCCATTGCCGTGAGCTAAAGAAAAGAGAGGAGAAGATCTTTGTTCATCCTTTTCTCACCTTCATTTAGCCTAAATTAGAAAGAAAAACAAAGAAAAAATTTTCTCATCCTTTGGTTCATCCTTGGCCAAAAATTTTAAGGAGGAAAGAAGAAGAAAGGTGAAGAGATTCGGCCATGCATGTAGCTAGGCTAAGGTATGTTTGATGATGTTCCATGAGATGCATGCATGTTTTAGTTGTTAGCTTGAGTTCTACCTAGCCCATGGTCTAAATCTTGCTATGTGATGGAATTGGCACTTGACCATGGATGCGTCATTCTTGGTTGGTGTTTGATGTTGTGGTGATGAGGCATGAGGATGAGTTAAGATTCGGCCTAGGTGGAGGTTGTGTTAATGCCATTGCATGCAAATATGAAGCTTGTTAATGATGCATGTGATGATGGCTTGATGATTCTTGAACCTCCTTTTTAGCATTTTTGTGTGAGCACATATGTGCATTGGTTGCTAAATGGAGAAGAATCGGCTAGCAAGATGTGTGCTAAGGCCGAATGTAACTTTGCATGTTAATGAGCAATGCATGTGTTAAATTGATGAAAAGGGGGAGGATGCTGTACTAGTGTGTATATGTGTGTATTAAGTGTTGAAATCGACCCCAAAAATAGACATGCATATTCGGCCAAGGGGAAAGAAATTAGCTAATATGTTGTGTTGATGCATGATTTTTGCATGTATGAGACTTTAATGTCTAATGTATAAATATGGGCTAAGTGCCTTGTGTTCATCTTTTTGATGCCTAAATGATGAAATCAATTTATTTGTTTAATTAAGCTCAAGAGCAAAGGGGAAATAAATCCGATAAAGGGAAGGAAAAAGTGGTTGAATAGCTAGCGGAATCGTTCGACAACACCCGAGGTAAGTTCTTGAGTAAGAGAGCTTAAATTACGATGTGATTAAATCATGCTCTATGTGTGGCTATTGAGCCGAATGTGCAAGGACGATATGTGCCTTGTGTTTGAGTTTCGCAAATGAAAATGAAATATGAATGTGCCATGAATTATTGTTAGATGTGCATGATTAATTGAATGCTGTCCGGGCTAAGTCCCGAAGGCTTTGTGCTAAGTGAATATACCCGGACTAAGATCCGAAGGCATTTGTGCGAGATACAAATTCCGGGTTAAGCCCCGAAGGCCTTTGTGCGAGATACTAAATCCGGGTTAAGTCCCGAAGGCATTCGTGCGAGTTATTAAATCCGGGTTATGTCCCGAAGGCATTGTGTGAGTTACTAAAACCGGGCTATGTCCCGAAGGCATTTGAACGAGGAGCTATATCCGGTTAAATCCCGAAGGTACGTGATTTGGTAATGAATGAGCTTGCTGTAAAATTCCAGCGAATACTCGAAAAACATCCCAATATGGGGATATGTTACGTATGTGTTGAATTTAATCGAGCCCTTACAAATAAATGTTCGCTCAGTTGATAAACGAGCTACCGGCCTTCGGCTAAGTTAGTCTATTGTGTATGTACATAAGGGTTGTTAATGTTGTGAAGCAAGTTTGATATCGGTAAATTGCGTATTATGAAATATTCCGTTTAGCTAAATGTGTGTTATTATTTGTTTATGCTGGAATTCCTTGCTCAAAACTTACTAAGCATAAATTGCTTACTCGTTACACTGCTCCTCTGTTTTATAGATTTTTGGTTCTCCAGCTATCGGACTCGGGATCTTGAAGTCGAAGTCGCCCACACTATCAAAGGCTCTTTTGGGTACTATTTTGGTTGAATTTTGATATGGCATGTATAGGACTACCCATTGTTGTTTTTCGAGTACTTTATGAAATGTATAAGTGTACAGCCATGCGAAAATGGCTTGTAGAAGTGGAGTATGGCATTAGACCATTCGTGTTTATGAATGTATAGATGGTTTCATGATGTAACTATAGTTGGAATGGAAGTGTTGAGCAAATGATCAGCCATTGGAATGGCTAAGTATGATCATATGTGGGCATATGTATGACAAGGCCCTAGTTGGTCCATGAAACCCCGAAAATAGGTAAGGTTTACTTTGAAAACAGAGGCTGACAGCAGCAGTGGTGTGGATTGGAAAAATCACAAGCATTCGTAGGAGTGGAATTAAATAGTGAATAAATTATGTAATCGAACCTTGATGAATCTACTTTCATATGAAAGTAACGAAACAATCATATGAACAGTACAGTAAGAGATATTCGGGTTCTTGTGGAACAGGGCCAGAACAGTTTCTGGATTCCCTGTTCCGACTTTGGAAATTCACTATAAAGTACCCAGAGATAATTATGGGTCATAACATATATGTATGGATTCCTCTCTGAGTCTAGTTTCCACAGAAACAAACGGCATCAGTATTGAAGCTCTGTGCAGAGAGATATCCAAGTCGTAATGGGAAAAGGTCAGTGTAGTCGACCCCTGTAACATGGGAGACTTTGAATAATAAACTGTACTAATTGGCCTGACCAAAAATTCTAGAAAAAAATACATAGGTGGGGACATGAGTCTAGTTTCAGGGAAAAATCACAAAACTGATTTTCGAGTTGTGAAACTCAAGATATGATTTTTGAAGCGACTAGTACTCAGACTGGGCAGTGTCTGGAAAAATTTTTCAAAGTTTGTTAACATCTCGTGTCCGACTCCGGTGTCGGTCTCGGGTTCGGGGTGTTACAAACCTACAACCTCACCTTAACCTTACCTTGAACACCAATCCCTAATAGCTTTTCCTTGACCAAGTACTCCCTAGATCTGGCTTAATCTTACTCATTAAAACCAAATACTGAGGGACTAGCATCCAACATAATTCACCCCCTTATCTCACTTAAGACCATTTGGCCAACCTTAGCCAACCAGAGAGGAATACTTACCAAAACCGCAAAACACCTAAGGAGCAATTCGACAGAGAGCTAAAATCCGAGATCCAATACTAATTCCTTACAAAATTTGACTAAAAAGAGTGACGGAAAATATTCGATACTTAGCAAAGAAACCGATTGGAAGAATAATACTTACACTAGATTTGACCGAAGTAGAAGGAGTAGTGAGTGCTCCAAGGGTATTCGGCCAAAAAGGTTTGGCCCTTTACGATTTTGTATGGCAAAAGAGGGTTATTCGACTCTAAGGAAAAAGAAAGAAAAGTCAGCCATGAGGTAGAGAAAGAATAGAATTCGGCACAAGGAAGAAGAAAAAGAAAAGAAAGGTAGAGGGTTTTCGACTTTTAGAGAAATGAGTTTTTGGTAACAGGGTGAAGGAAATTTAGGATTAGCTTCATACCCTAGCATTCGACACCTATTTATAAGCCTTATAGCCGAATATTCCCATGCCCAATTCCCCATTAAGCTCCACCACTTCTCCCTTCTCATCTCCTCGTTATTCTCCCTGATAACCCCTTGATCTTTTCCTTAAATTTCTCTCCTGAACACTTCCCTTGGAGTCCTCTTTCACGCTAGATCCATCCTTCTAGAAGGCCAAAATTAAACTTCTAGATGGCCCATGTGACACACACAGCCTAAGGCATTAGGGACACACCCGTGTCCCACGCCCCTGAAAAATAAATTCTAATTTTGAACCTACAGGGGTTTTCACACGCCTGACACACGCTCGTGTCTGTGGCCCATGTCTCTCACACGACCTTGACTCGCCCGTGTTCTAGCCCGTGACTAAAAACATTGACATTCTATTTCTGACGTTAGAAATCCTTACCCACACAGCCAAGGCATACACTTGTGTGCTAGGTCGTGCCCTTCACACGGCTGAGACAGACGACCGTGTCTATGCCCATGTGTTTACTAACATGCATACTGACTTGAAATTTTCACGTGTAGGAGACACATGGCCAGACAACACATCCATGGGTTTAGCCATGTGTCACACACGGCCTAGACACACGCCCGTGTGTCTACCCTTGTGGACAATATAAGGCTATCTACCAAGCCTTTTGCCACCCTAAAACATGATTTAATGACAACCAACATATTGAAGTCTAACTTAATATGATTCCTCAACCAAACAACCATAGTTAAGGCTTTCACACATTTCATTTATACTTATGCAACCAATAAATTACTCATTGATGAAAGAATTTCTTGTATTCATAGAACAACTTTCAACATTTGCCGATTTCCATGGCCTTACTCAAAATGAATCAAATGTTAGAGCAAGCCAACACATTTGGCCAATTAACAATGACACAAAACTCAAAAGTTAGGGTCCTATACATGCCATAATCAAAATAAAAGATTTAACTATACCAAATGCTTCGGATGATAGTGTGACTGGCTTCTCCAACGTAGGCAATGATCCTCGAGCTACTCTGGCGGTACTATAAGAAAATGGAAAGGAAATAGGGTAAGCATAAAGTTTAGTAAGTTGCACGCAAATAAATATAACAATAACTTTACCATCCATTATCATGTTCATAATACAAAAGTAGGCATAAGCACCACTTACTTGTCACTACACAATATAACTCACATAGCATATTTTAAGCTCTCATCTCATACATTTCAAATAGGTAACTATACCACTCACAACATGGTTATACTTTTCTTGCTAAAGTTAAACTAAATTTCTCACCGTCGAACCATTAGGGATGCTATCAGATATTCATTAAACCTCAAATAGAGGGTATAATGCCGATGTAATGTCCCGACATGGTCCTACACTAGCTCATCTATCAAGTTGATACCATGTCCCAGACATGGTCTTACACTGACTCTCATAGATCTATGCCGATGCCATGTCCTAGACATGGTCTTACATTGACACATTTTATAGCCGATGCATGTCCCAGACATGTCTTACACTAGCTTACATCTCGAGGCCGATGCATGTCCCAGACATGTCATACACTAGCTATCGTCTCAATGCTGATGCCATGTCCCAGACATGGTCTTACACTGGCTCTCATAATGTGGCCGATGCATGTCCCAGACATGTCTTACACTAGCACACAAATAACCCGAATGTCATGGCATGAATATTCAACTTATTTCCTAAGGTTCAAATGGGAGTTCTACTATCTCAATATTCATCATACATAATCATTTCCAGAAACAAGCAATTTATGCTATATCAATTCAAACATATATAATAACAATGTAGTTGTATTATGTACATACAGCTTACCTCGGATTACAAAATGTAGACGACTAGCTCGGCTTAGTCCACCTATTTTGCTTTTCCCCGTTCTAGGCCCAAATTTTGTAATTCTTGATCTAAAATGATAGAAATTCATTCATCTCATTAGCAAATTACTCTAGACACTTGAAAATTCATATTTGGGCAAAATGACTATTTTGCCCCTAGACTTTTATAAAATGACCATTTTACTTTTAGGTCCAAAAATCAATTTTTATAACATTTTCTCACTAACCAAGCCTATCCGATCACTTTTTATACTAAAAGCAGCCCACAATTCGCATTATTTCCCACATGTATCACCTATTTTACAACTTATGCAAAATGATCATTTTTAGGGTTTTCATGAGAAATCTCTTCACAAAAGTTGTTTATTTCACAACCATGATTCATTTTATTCCATAAATTTCAGAAAACAACATGAACACTCTCATGGTAAAACCCTAGACTTTCAACTATTTTGCAAAATAGTCTCGCCATTTGTAAGCTCATGCTACAAGGGTTCTAAAAATGCAAAAATCATCAAGAAAATCATCAAAATCACTTACTTGTAGAGAGAATAAATGGCTGAAATTTCAAGCTTCAAAAACCCCTCTAATGGTTGAATTTTTGGTGAAGAAATGGTGAAAAGGGATGATACCATCTTTCTTTTATTTTATTTCTTTTTGGTCAAATAAGCCATTAAATATTTACCTAACATTTGTCTGCCTTAATTCTTTGTCTCATGGCCGGCCAAGCTATAATCTAAGGGTCTATTTTCCCTTTAAAGACCCCCAATTTATGATACATGGCAATTTAACCCTTTAGCTATCAAATTAAACTTTTACACTTTATGCGATTTAGTCCTTTTTTACAATTAAGCCCACAATCGCTAAAATTACTTCACCAAATTTTCATGCACTAATATAAACATGCTATAACTCTAAAATAATAATAAAATAATTTCTCTAACGTTGGGTCGATGGTCTCGAAACCATCGTTCTGACTGAGCCCAAAATTGGGCTGTTACAAAGGGAGCCACAGTAGTTTCCATGATTGACTTGAGGTCCGGTTACTACCAGTTAAGAGTTAAAGACTCAGACGTACCAAAAATTGCATTTCAGATGAGGTATGTTCAGTATGTATTTTTGGTTATGCCATTTGGTTTAACGAATGCTTTCGCAGTATTTATGGATTTAGTGAATCGAATTTTCCTACTATACTTGGATAAATTTGTTGTTGTTTTTATTGATGATATACTGATTTATTCTCGTGATGAATCCGAGCATACAGAACACTTGAGAATTATTTTGTAAACCTTGAGAGACAAGCAGTTGTATGATAGGTTTAGTAAAAGCAAATTTTGGCTTCAAGAAGTCAGGTTTTTGGGACACCTTGTTTCTAGTGATGGTATTAGAGTTGACCCGAGTAAGATTTCGGCTATTGTTAAATGGAAACCACCGAGGAATGCAACTGAGGTTAGAAGTTTTCTAGGCTTGGCCAGTTATTACAGACGGTTTTTTAAAGGATTCTCCATGATTGCTACTCCAATGACAAGGTTGTTACAGAAAGATGTCAAGTTCGAATGGATAGAAAAATGCCAACAGAGTTTTGAGAAACTTAAGACATTGTTGGTCGAGGCACCGGTTTTAGTACAACATGAACCAAGAAAAGAATTTTTAGCTTATAGTGACCCATTCTTGAATGGATTGGGTTGTGTACTTATGCAAGAAGGAAAGATGATAGCTTATGCCTTGAGGTAGCTAAAACCAAATGAGAAAAATTGCCCAACCAATGATTTGGAGTTAGCAACCATTGTGTTCGCGTTGAAGATTTGGAGATACCATTTTTATTGTGAAAAATGTCGAGTATTCACTGATCATAAAAGTCTAAAGTACTTGATGACTCAAAAGGATTTGAACATACGACAACGAAGGTGGCTAAAGTTGATAAAAGATTATAAGTTAGTGATTGATTATCACCCCGGAAAGGCGAATGTGGTCGTCGATGCTTTGAGTAGAAAGTCATTATTTGCTTTGAGGGAAATGAACACTTAGTTGTCTTTATCAGATGATGGTTCGATTCTAGCTACGTTGAGAGCTAGACCGATGTTTCTCCAAGATATTTATAAAGCTCAGAAAAGTGACAATGAGATGCAAGATAAGAGAGCCCAATGTGAGTCAAGTATTAAATCAGATTTTTAGATTAGTTCTGATGGTTGCTTGATGTTCCTAGATAGGATTTGTATTCCTAAAAATACCGAGTTGATTCAAAAGATTTTGCATGAGGCACATAGTGGTTGTTTTTCTATACATCCGGGTAGTACGAAAATGTACAATGACTTGAAGAAATTGTATTGGTGGTCGAATATGAAAAAAGATATTTCAGAGTTTGTTTTGAGATACCTGATTGTCAACAACAAAAAGCCGAACACCAAGTATCTTCAGGCTTACTTTAGCTTGTGATGGTTCCCGAGCGGAAATGGGACCGTATTACTATGGATTTTGTGATGGGTTTGCCTCTGACATCGAAAAAGAAAGACGTTGTATGGGTTGTTGTAGATCAATTAATGAAATTAGCTCATTTATACAGGTACGCGTCGACCACTCACTTGACAAGCTAGCTGAATTGTATATTTTTGAAATTGTGAGATTGCATGGAGTGCCTTTCTCGATTATTTTGGATAGAGATCTGAGATTCACTTCACAATTTTGGAAAATGTTGCAAGGCTTGGGTACAAAGTTTAACTTTAGTACCGCTTTCCATCCGCAAATTAACGGTCAGTCTAAGTGAGTAACTCAAATTCTTAAAGATTAAGGTAGTTGGGAAAAGTATTTACCGTTGGTAGAATTTGCCTACAATAAAAGTTTTCAATCGTGTTTGAAAATGGTGCCTTATGGGGCATTGTATGGGCGTAAGTGCCAAACACCTTTTTATTGGACCGAACTCAGAGAAAATCAGATTCACGGAGTTGATTTAGTCAAAAGAAACCGAAGAGAAAGTGAAGATAATTCGTGATTGTCTGAAAGCTATTTCAGATAGACAAAAATCCCACGCAGATTTGGAATGGAAAGAGATTGAGTTTCAGGTTGGTGATAAGGTATTCCTGAAATTATCTCCATGAAAAAAAGTCCTCAAATTTGGCTGGAAGGGCAAGCTGAGTCCGCATTTTATTAGACCATATGAGATTATCGAAAAGATAGTGTCGATAATATATCGGTTGGCTTTTCCGCTTGACTTGGAAAGAATCCATGATTTGTTCCATGTGTCTATGTTACGCCGATACCGATCAGACGCTTTGCATGTGATTTCACCAAAAGACGTTCAGATTCGATCGGATATGACATATGGGGAAGAATCGGTTAAGATTTTAGCTCAGGAAGTCAAACAATTGAGAAACAAAGTATTTCCCTTGTGAAAGTATTATGGAAAAGAAATGGGGTCGAAAAGGCTACATTGGAGGCCGAGGAAAACATGAGAAACCAATACCCAAACCTTTTCACCGGTAAGATTTTCTAGGATAGAAATCCTTAAGGGGGAGAAATCCCTAAATTAGGGTCTAATCAGAATGATGGTTTTGAGACCATAAATCTAAAGTAGAAATAATTAATTTATGATTATTATGAGGTCTATGATATAATTGCATGCATATGTGAAAATTTCATGAAGAAAATTTATGGAAAAAGTGTCCAATTTGACATTTAGGACTAAATTGAAAAATTTGAAAAATGTGAGTTCTAGAAGCTTTAAGCATGAAATCGCCATGGATTGTTAATTAGAGGTTCTTATATAGGAATTTTCCCAATTTCTATTTTTATGGAAAAAAAGGGCATGGACAGGAAAAATTTGAAAGAAAGGCCTTTAAGGCATTTTTGTCATTTGGTTAATAAAAGAATAAAAAGGGAAAAATAAGTCAAAAATTGTGTCCATCTTCTTCCTCTTTAGCTGAAATTCTCAAGGAGACATAGCTAGGGCTTTGTTCATCCTTCAAGCTCGATTGTAAGTACACCCTAGCCCCATTTTTAATGTTCTTTATGTTTTTGAGATCCTTAAAGCATGATCTAGCTATTTCTACCATTATTTTGAGCTAGGGTTCATGTTCAAAAACTTACCCATGTGTGACATGCATGTATTTTGGTGTTTAATGGATGAATCTGAAAGTTTGATGCATGATAAACATCTTTTACTAAGTGGTTTTTCATGGAAAAACCTAAAAAGGACCTTTTTATAAAAGTTGTAACGTAACACCCTAAACCCGGCCCAGACATTATGGCCAAATCTGGCGTGTCACATTGAAGTGTTTTAGCGAAAACCTTGTTTTCATTGAAAACCGTTCCTTAAAAAGTTAGATTTCAATTACTTAGTAAAATCTCCTTTTTGTTACGGAGCTTTGCTTAAAACATTTGACTTAAGAAAACTTATCCTTTAAAACTTTAGTTGCGGAAACGTAGTATTAAAGGAAAACCATAGCTTAGAAAATCTAGGTTCCACTTCTTATAATTACAACGCACAAATTTAATAATCCAAACAATAATAAAGGGGGAGGCCTTATTACAATCCATACTAAATGAAAATTACATAATAAACGAGTAGCTTATATACTTTTAAAACGAATCCAAATTGTCTTGCTAGCTGTCCCCCAAAGTTCCTTTAGACATCGAACCTCCTACTGAGCATCACCTGAGAAAAATAAAATAGGGGGTGAGTTTTTGAAAACTTAGTGTGTACAACCCTTGATGAGTAATAAGCATTCATTATTCATCATAAAATCATACATGCAATGTAGAGCAACCCACCCCAAAAATCCATCTGCTACACACCAACTCCGTCCCCCAGTACACACCATGTGGGGATATAAATATCAACCCACCCATTTGATACACTCCAATGGTAGCCCGGTTGCGGAACTACCTTCATTGCAGCAAGCTGCCAATCACATATTAGGCTTAAAAGCTGTCGGTGGATCCACGGTTGTCAAGCAACCATGCGACCCTCATATACTTCCTCCATTCCATAATTCCCAACCCCTATGCAACCCAAATAGAATATCGTATGTATGCAGCAGTTATACATGTAACATCCATAAATCTTACATTCAACACTTAGGGGTATTTTGGTCATTTTTTCCCTTAGAGGCATTTCGGTAATTTTTCTTTATTATGGGTCTTACTTAGCTTGGCCCATTAACAAATCCTGTGAGCTAAGATGAATGAATACTATGCACCAAGTAGGATTCCAGAGAAGAGGAGGTGGGTTATTAAGACCGCTTAAGTACCAAGCTCTCCCTAGATCCAATCCTAGACATGCACATACCCGTGGCCACACCTTAACCCTATGACTTGTCCATGGTCCTTAATAAATTAATTAAGTTTTATGCAGTCATCATATACTACACCTACAACCTCTTACAAAGGCCGGACAAATCCACATACCTATATATGGCCCACTAGGCCCAATCTCTTTCATATGGCCCATTAAGCCCATTCATATTTATATGGCCTATTAGGCCCAAATCACATTCATATGGCACTAGGCCAAAATTGAATTTATAGTTATGCTCACATACAATTTTCCATCACATAGCATCAATTATCAATTTTTGCCTATTATAGCCCAACAGCCTATCGGGCCCATTTAGCCCATTCTGGCCTGTTTGGCCAATTCACAACCCAAGTCCATGGAATCACCTATGGCCTCATGCAACCTATCGATTTCCCTCGTACGAGTGTTCGTGCACTCACAAGACTACCGTAGCCAAACTTTCAGCTTTTCAGCTTTTCGACTTTTAGACTTTTTGGCTTTTTGGCATTTCGGCTTTTCGGGATTTGCCGATCTACTTGTGTGTGCAGTGTATGTACACACCTAGTAATAAAGCATGCTGCAATTTCCTTTCCCTCGAACCTACAATCGATATCACCCTTCAGTTAAGCACATGCTTAATACATATCTTTACCAAAACCGAAACCTCACCTTTCACATTACCTTGCGCGACAAGTTATAACAGCCTCTTCTTTAAGCACTAACCATGATCAACTCCTACATCTGCACCAATATTAACTATTAAAACCAAAATAACAGGTGACTTGTATCCAACACAGGTCCCCCTTACCTTAACTATGACTATTCGGCCAACTAAGATCCAGATTACTTACCAAAGTCTCTCCCCTGGGGAGCAAATTGGTAGAGATCCAAAGACTAAGATTCGATACCTATTCCTTCCCAAGACCGATTAGAAGAAGTGAGGGACAAAAATTGATACTTAGCAAAACAAACCAATTGGAAGAGCGAACACTTACACTAGAATCGACTGAGTGGAAACGGTAGAGGCGGCACCAAAGGTATTCGGCCAAAAAGGTGTTCGGCCCTTGAGATTTGAATGGAAAACAAATGATTATTCAGCACCAAGGGAAAAAGGAAGAAGAAGTCGGTTAAACCAACAGCGAAACAAAGAATATTGTGTAGAGGAAGAAGAGGGAAATCAACACAGAGAAAAGAGAATAAAACAAAGGGTTTTCGGCTTTTAGGGAAAAGGGTTTCTGGCAACAAGGTGAAAGGAATTCAGCATTAGCCTGACCACCTCCCATTCGACACCTATTTATAGCCCCTATAGCCAAATTTCTCAAGCCCAAGTTCCCAATTCGGCTCCACCTCTTCCTCACTTCTCATCTCCTTGTTTTTCTCCCTGATAACCCCTTGATCATTTCCTCAAATTTCTCCTCTTATCACTCCCTACAGAGTTCAAATCCAACGCCACCTCAGTGCACCCTTTAATCGAAAATAAATCCCTTTTTTGAGCAAAGTGGGATTTGAGCCCCAGACCTCTGACACTAGCCACACGCCACTTATCCCTTGGGCCAGCAGGCTCATTTCTATCCAATTTTCCCTTCATTTACTCAAAAGCCCACCTACTAGCCATCAGGTTTCTTTAATAATTTTAATAATTAAACCATAATTTCTTTTACCCCTGGGTTCAAACTCAAACCTTCAGTAAGACCTACCATCACATTATTAGCACTTAACCAGAAATGCTAAGGAAAAAAAAATAAAAATTTGAGATTTCAGGATTTTTGGGTTTCAAGATTTTTGGGACGTTACAACTCTACACCCTAAAAGAAATTTCGTCCTCGAAATTTTACCTGATTCAAACAGTTGACGATATTGACGTCGCATCGCGTCCTCAGTTTTCCAAAGCACTTTGACTAATGGAATGGACTTCCTTCTTAGTACTTTAACATCACAACCAATTATTTGCATGGGCTCTTCCTCGAAAGTTAGGTCTGGCCTAACCTCGATTTCCTCAACCACTACGACATGTGAAGGATCTGAGTGATACCGCCTCAGCATGGAAACATGAAACATGTTGTGGATCTGGCTCATTTCAGGAGGTAACTCTAGTTGATAAGCGACTGGCCCAATCTGCCTTACAACCCAATACGACCCACTGAACCTTTCGCTTAGCTTCCCCTTCTGTCCAAACCTTAACACCTTCTTCCATGGAGAGACCTTAAGGAAAACTAAGTCCCCCACTGCATACTCTATCTCACAACGCTTAAGGTCAGCATATGATTTCTGTCTATCCGAGGTCTCCTTCAATTGATCCTGAATCAACTTCACCTTATCCTCAGTATCTGCTACTAACTCAGGGCCCAAAACTCTTCGTTCACCCAACTTCATCCAACATGTTGGAGTTTGACACCTTCGCCCATACAGTGCCTCATATAGAGCCATCCCAATACTTGCTTGATAGCTATTATTGTACGTGAATTCGGCTGACAGCAAATAGTCTTCCCAGCTTTCTCATAACTCAATTACACATCCCTTCAACATATCTTCCAATACTTGGATCACCCTTTTTGACTAACCATCAGTTTGAGGGTGGAATGCCATACTGAAGTTCAACATAGTACCCAACGCCTCATGCAGCTTCTTCCAAAATCGTGAAGTGAAACGTAGCTCCCTATCGGATATTATGGACACTGGCATTCCATGCAATCTTACAATCTCTGCCACGTACAACCTAGCCAGCTTTTGTAACGAGTAATCGGTAAGAACTGGTACGAAATGGGCAGACTTGGTTAACCGATCCACTATAACTCATATCGAGTCTTTCTTAGTAGGTGTTAAGGGTAGCCCTCTAACAAAGTCCATAGTGATCCTTTCCCACTTCCAAAGTGGAATCTTTACTGGCTGAAGCAATCCTGAAGGCAACTGATGCTCCGCCTTCACCTTTTGACAAACCAAGCATTTACTTACGAATTCCATAACCTCGCGCTTAAGTCCAGGCCTCCACTAAAGCTCCTGCAAATACTGCTACATCTTGTTCCCGCTAAGATGCATAGCACAGAGGCTGCTATGTGCTTCCCGCAGAATAGACTATCTTAGATAATTCTCCTTAGGTATACACATTGTCCCACGGAAACTCAACACTCCTTCACTGTTTATACCAAAGTCTGATGTCTCTCCATTCTCTATTTGCCTAAGACGAGCACTCAAGGTCTCATCCATTAATTGTTTACTCCTTATCTGCTCGATCCACATCGATTTTACTTGAAGCTCAGCTAACAAGCTACCATCATCCAACAAACTTAAACGGGTGAGCATAGCCCTCAAGTCTGACTTAACCCTATGACTTAATGCGTCGGCTACATGAGAAGAACTATCCTACACATGATTTGGAATTGGCCGCTATTGTCTTTGCCTTGAAGATCTGGCGACATTATTTGTATCACGAAAAATGTCGAATTTTTACTGATCACAAAAGTTTGAAGTATTTGATGAATCAAAAGGATTTGAATCTGCGACAACGGAGATGGCTTGAATTATTGAAGGATTATGAGCTAGTGATTGATTATCATCCGGGAAAAGTAAATGTAGTTACTAACGCCTTGAACAGGAAATCTCTTTTTACTTTGAGAGCCATGAATATGGGGTTAGCATTGTCTGATGATGGGTCAATCTTAGCAGAGATGAGGGCTGAACTGTTATTTCTCCAGCTGATTTGTGATGCTCAAAAGAACGATAGTGAGTTGCGAACCAAGAAAACTCAGTGCGAATCAGGTTACGACTCAGATTTTCGAGTTGGACCAGATGATTGTTTGATGTTTCGAGACAGGATATGTGTACCAAAAAATGATGAATTGATTCAGAAAATATTACATGAGGCGCATAGTGGCTGTTTGTTAGTTCACCCTGGTAGCACAAAAATGTATAATGATTTAAAGAAGTTATATTGGTGGCCAGGCATGAAAAGGGACATTTCTGAATTTATAACTAAGTGTTTAATCTGTCAACAAGTAAAAGCTGAGCATCAAGTGCCTTCAGGATTACTCCAACCGGTAATGGTGCCTGAGTGGAAATAGGATAGGATTACCATAGATTTTGTAACCGGTTTGCCACTGACTCCTAGAAAGAAGGATGCTGTCTGGGTAGTAGTTGATAGGTTAACAAAGTCGGCTCACTTTATACCGATACATACCGATCACTTGATAAATTAGCTGAATTATATATTGCTGAAATTGTGAGGTTGCACGGGGTACCTATGTCTATAATATCAGATAGAGATCCGAGGTTTACCTCGAGATTCTGGAAAAAAGTTACAAGAAGCTTTGGGCACAAAATTGAACTTTAGTACCGCATTTCATCCACAAACAGATGGTCAGTCGGAAAGAGTAATCCAAGTACTCGAAGATATGCTTAGATGCTGTGTTTCAGAATTTGAAGGCAGTTGGGAGAAATATCTACCTTCGGTTGAATTTGCCTACAATAACAGTTTTCAGTCGAGTATACAGATGGCACCATACGAAGCCTTGTATTGTCGCAAGTGTCGGACTCCTTTATATTGGACCGACCTTAGTGAGAAATAGATTCACGGAGTTGATCTAGTTAAAGAAACCGAAGAGAAATTAAAAGTAATTCGGGATTCCTTGAAAGCTACTTCAGATCGACAAAAGTCATATGCAGATTTAAAAAGAAAAGAGATTGAATTTCAGGTGGGTGATAAAGTGTTCTTGAAGGTGTCACCATGGAAAAAGATTCTGAGATTTGGCCGAAAAGGCAAGTTGAGTTCGCGTTTTATTGGGCCGTACGAGATTATTGAGAGGATTTGACCAGTGGCATATTGGTTGGCATTACCGAAAGAATTAGAAAGAATTCATAACGTGTTTCATGTATCAATGTTGCGACGTTATCATTCTGATCCTTCACATGTGATTTCTCCAACAGAAATTGAGATTCATTCGGACTTGACCTATGATGAGGAACAAATTAAGATTTTCGCTCAAGAAGTAAAACAGTTGAGAAAGAAAAGTGTAGCTTTAGTGAAAGTGTTATGGCAAAGACATGGAGTAGAAGAAGCTACGTGGGAACCAGAGGAAGCCATGAGAAAACAGTACCCAAACCTTTTTACCGGTAAGATTTTTAGGGACGAAAATCCCTAAAGGGGGGAGTTGTAACAGCCCGATTTAGGGCCAAAACGAAATAGTTGTTTTGAAACCACGAATCTGAGAATTTATTATTTTGATTAAGTTTTAGTGTTTATATTATGATTGCATAATCGTGTGAAAATTTCGTTGCGAAATTTTATCGATTGGGTGTTTAATTTGACGTTTAGGACTAAATTGAAATAGGTGAAAAATGTGTGTATTCTAGTTCATAAAGTACTTGATTGAAATGGGGGTTTTAATTAGAGGTCCTTAAATGGCAATTAGAGCATTATACTTTATATGGACAAAAATTTGGACATGGATGGAATTTTTAGAAAGTTTAGTAGTAAGGGCATTTTGGTCATTTGCATAATAAATGAAATAAAATGGGAAAAATAAAACAAAAATGTGTTCATCCTCATTTAACTTGGCTGAAACTTGCATGTTCTCCATAGCTAGGGTTTGTTTCAAGCTTTCAAGCTCAATAGTAAGTGCATTCAAGCCCCGTTTTTAATGTTCTTTACATTTTTGAAATCGTCGTAGCTCGGTTTACCTATTTCTACCATTATTTCGAGTTAGGGTTTATGTTTAAAAATTTACCCATGATTGATATGCATGTATTTTGATGTTTGTTGGTAGAATATGAATGTTTGAGGTTAGGAGAACGATCTTTTCTAAGCGATTTTTAGCGAAAACGAGCAAAACAATATAATCGGTAAAAATACCTAATGCTCATAAGTACATGTTAGAGTGAGAATTTGATGTTGTTATAGAAGAGAAAAATGTTCAGCATGTCATAAAACATAAGAATAACGGCTAAAATTAAATTTCTGAGCCTAGGGGAAAAATCGTAATTTTGAAAAATTAGGGGGCAAAAATGTAATTTTTACATAATGTGATTTTTGGATTGAAATAAATAGTATGAGTGTTAAATAAGCTAAATGTGTTGTTATAGATCAAGAAAGGCGTGGAATCGACCTCGAACGGGGGAAGGAAAAAGGTTTTGGACTAAATTGCAAAATCTCCATATTTTGCACCGAGGTAAGTTTGTATGTAAATAATACATTAACTTCATTTACATTTTTATATTTCAGCCTATTATATGTATTTTAGCTAATTTTGAAGCATAAATCGACTATTGGAGGAATGGAAATAAGTAATAGAGAGAGAAATCCCGGTTGAACATTCGGAAAGATTGAATAATATAGATGGAGCGTAGCTAGGTCACATGTATGGTGCTGAGTGCACATCATGTGTACAAGAAAGCTACGAGATACTATGTAGTAGCTAGGTGACATGTGTGATACGGGATGTATCCCATGTAGACAAGAGAGATACGGGAGAGGATAAATGTAGCTAGGTCGCATGTGTGATTCCAAGTGAAGGACACCATGTAGACAAGAGAGCTACGAGATAAATTGGCTAGGTCACATGGGTGGTACTAAGTGTTCACCATGTGTACAAGAGAGCCGAATTATATGAAATATGATGGTGGAGCTGTGTGCTGAAACCACTAAGTATCGAGGATCGATCCGAATTGTTCAACGGGATGATTTTATGGTGACATTGTAATCATGAACCTACAGTTGTGATGTATGAAATGTGGTGAAAGTGAATTGTGATATGTAGGCTAAATGAGGTAAATATAAAGAAAGTGTGAAAGAGTGAATTAGCAATAATACTGTTTTGGACAGTTGCAGTGACGTGAATTTGAAAAATCACCAAAAATAGTAGGAATTTAATTAGAGGCTAAATTAGATATGAATTTAAATCTTAATGAGTCTATTTTCATGTAAAAGAAACAGAGCAAGTAAAGGAGCTCTATAATTTGAGATATTTATAATTGTGTGTGACTTGCTAAGAATGACTATGTGATCCCCTGTTCTAAATTTTAAAAATCATTAAAAATTGCAAAAAAAACTAATTAATAAATATAGTTTATATGTATAGATTCCTTATTGAGTATAGTTTTAAATGAAACAGATTTCATGGTTATTTGAATTGTGTATTGGGAGAAATTCAATTCGTAGTGAATAGAGGTCAGATCAGTCGAGCTGTATAATAGGGGAAACTTTAACTAATAAACTATACTAATTGGTTGGACCAAAATTCTAGAAAAAATTTAGTAAAAATTAATATGAGTCTAGTTTCAAGAAAATTTTACGGTTTTTAATTTTGAGTTTTGTAACTCGAGTTATGATTTATTTAGTGAGTATGACGCAGTAGAGACAGCTTGACCAAAGTGGGGTAAATGGTGAAATTAAAAGTAGATACACTTGAGTTATTGTGTAAACATATTAGATTCTTTATTCATTATTTACATACTTGCTTACTAAGCTATAAGCTTACCCTCTTTTCTCTCTTTTGTCTTATAGTGTCGTCCAGCTTGCACAGGAGTTAAGGATCGTTGAAGATCTGCCTGCACTATCAATATTTTTGGGTATTTGAACTAAACATTTTGAATTATGGCATGTATAGTAGACTTAGTTATTTTGTTACGGGTCATAATTTTCCAGGTTTTAAAATATTAAGTATAGTATTTGACCGATTATTTTGTATGAAGCCTTTGAAATTGGCTAATATTATTAAAGGCATATGTTATAATGATTCATGATCTAGTTGTATGCCATATTTTTGTTTTAGTTTTATTTAATGGTATATACTATGATTCGGTAATACCTCGTACCCTGTTTCGGCGATGGATACGGGTAAGGGGTGTTACAACTCACCCCTTTGTGGAGCTATCAATACTCTAAGGCTATCTCTTAGTCAATCCTCAAACCTAACGCAACGCTCGTAATCCATTGCCACCATAACTCTTGCGTACCTACTAAGACGTAGAAATTTCGCCTCATACTCTGCCACAGATTTGTTTCCCTGAGTCAAGTTCAGAAACTCCTTCCTTCTAGCATCCACATAGCTCGCACCTACATACTTTCCTTGGAACGCATCTTTGAAGAACTCCCAAGTGACCTGCTCGGGTTGAGTGCCGTCTTTCACTGTCAGCCGCCACTGGTAAGCTTCTTCCCTAAGCAGTGACACTGCCCCTTTCAGCCTTTGTTCCGATGAACAATCTAAGTCCTCCATTATCCTTTTAGTGGCCTCTAACTAGTATTCAGCCACGTTAGGAGCCACACTAGCCACACCTTTAAAGATCTCAGCCCTATTTGATCGAAGTCGCTCCGGAATGGACCCACGATTTCTCGTGCCATTATTGGGCCCAGCGACCCTCTCCAAAATCCTTAGCATTGCCTGGGACAATGCATCTTCTCCCGCGGCCCGATCATACGTCCTAGTCCCAGCTACGGGTGAAGCCGGAGGCTCTTTTACTCCAACATTGGGCATATGGCCTGACGCTGATGATTCAGCCCTAACACTTCCGTAGCCTCGGCCACGGCCTCTCGTACCTCTTTTAGCGCTTATCGTTGATACACGTATTTTTTGGATTAAAAAATTTATGAAGTTTTAGTTAGTTTTAATAATTACCCCGATGTTTTATGAAAGCATTTAAAGAGAGAGTTGTTTTCGTAAATCCTCTACAGTTCAAGATCCTACAGGCTTCAGTTCATTCTAACATAATCGTCTAAAGTGGCCCTTTAACTATCTACTATATAACAATTTAAATAGGCTGAAGAACAAAAGAACTTACTTGGTTCGACGTTGGAGACTCGGTGTGTCGCTCAACAAGACTTCCCCTTTTCCAAAAACATTGTAATTCAATCAATTTTTTTTAAAAACATAAAAAAGAACCAAGTAATAAGGCCCACTTCATAGCTCAAGTTTTGCAATTCGGGCTCTGATACCACTAAATGTAACACTCCAAACTTGGCCCATACGTTATGGCCGAATCTGGCGTGTCACATTGAAGTGTTTTAGCGAAAACTTTGTTTTCATTGAAAACCCTTCCTTAAAAAGTTACATCTCAATTACTTAGTAAAATCTCCTTTTTTGTTGCAAGGCTTTGCTTAAAACATTTGACTTAAGAAAACTTATCCTTTAAAACTTTAGTTGCGAAAATGTAGTATTAAAGGAAAACCATAGCTTAGAAAATCCAGGTTCCACTTCTTATAATTACAATGCACGAATTTAATAATCCAAACAATAATAAAAGGGGGAGGCCTTATTACAATCCATACTAAATGAAAATTACTTAATAAACGAGTAACTTATATACTTTTAAAACGAATCCAAATCGTCTTACTAGCTGGCCCCTAGAGTCCCTCCAAACATCGAACCTCCTACTGAGCATCACCTGAGAAAAATAAAAGAGGGGGTGAGTTTTCGAAAACTCAATGTGTACAACCCTTGACGAGTAATAAGCATTCATCATTCATCATAAAACCATACATGCAATGTAGAGCAACCCACCCCAAAAATCCATCCGCTACACACCAACTCCGTCCCCTGATACACACTATGTGGGGATATAAATATCGATCCACCCATTTGATACACTCCAATGGCAGCCCGATTGCAGAACTACCTTTATTGCAGCAAGCTGCCAATCACATATTAGGCTTAAAAGCCATCAGTGGATCCACGATTGTCAAGCAACCATGCGACCCTCATATACTTCCTCCGTTCCATAATTCCCAACCCTTATGCAACCTAAACAGAATATCGTATGTATGCAGTAGTTATACATGTAACATCCATAAATTTTACATTCAACACTTAGGGGTATTTTGGTCATTTTTGCCCTTAGGGGCATTTCAATAATTTTTCTTTATTACGAGTCTTACTTACCTTTGCCCGTTAACAGATTTTGTGAGCTTAAATGAACGAATACTATGCACCAGGTAGGATTCCAGAGAAGAGGAGGTGGGTCATTAAGACCGCTTAAGTACCAAGCTCTACCTAGATCTAATCCTAGACATACACATACCCGTTGCCACACCTTAACCCTATGACTTGTCCACGGTCCTTAATGAATTTATTAAGTTTTATGCAATCATCATATATAAGGCCTACAACCTCTTACAAAGCTCAGAAAAATCCACATACCTATATATGACCCACTAGGCCCAATCTCTTTCATATGGCCCATTCACATTTATGTAGCCCATTAGGCCCAAATCACATTCATATGGCCCTAGGCCCAAATCGGATTTACATTCATGCTCGCATACAATTTTCCATCACATAACATTAATTATCAATTTTTTCCTATTATGGGCCCACCAGCCCATCGGGCCCATTTAGCCTATTCCGGCCCGTTTGGCCAATTCACAACCCAAGTCAATGGAATCACCTATGGCCTCAGGCAACCTATCAATTTCCCCTTTGCGAGTGTTCGCGCACTCACAAGACTACCGAAGCCAAACTTTCAGCTTTTTGGCATTTCGACTTTCCATGATTTACCGTTCTACTTGTGTGTGCAGTGTATGTATATACATGGTAATAAAGCGTGCTGTGATTTTGTTAGCCCCGAACCTAAAATCGATATCACCCTTCAATTAATCACATGCTTAATATATATATTTACCAAAATCGAAACCTCACCTTTCACCTTACCTTGCACGACAAGTTATAACAGCCTCTTCTGTAAGCACTAACCACGATCAACTCCTAGATCTGCACCAATCTGATCTATTAAAACCAAAATAACAGGTGACTTGTATCCAACACAAGTCCCCCTTACCTTAACTATGACCATTCGACCAACTAAGATTTAGAGTACTTACCAAAGTCTCTCCCTTGAAGAGCAAATCAGCAGAGATCCAAAGACTGAGATTCGATACCTATTCCTACCAAAGACTGATTAGAAGAAGTGGGGGACAATAATTGATACTTAGCAAAACAAGCCGATTGGAAGAGCGAACACTTAAACTAGAATCGACTGAGTGGAAAGGAGATTCGATACCTATTCCTACCAAAGACCGATTAGAAGAAGTGGGGGACAATAATTGATACTTAGCAAAACAAACCGATTGGAAGAGCGAACAGTTAAACTAGAATCGACTGAGTGGAAAGGGTAGTGGCGGCACCAAAGGTATTCGGCCAAAGAGGTGTTCGACCCTTGAGATTTGAATGGAAAAAAAATGATTATTTGGCACCAAGGGAAAAAAGAAGAAGAAGTCGGCTAAACCAAAAGTGAAACAAAGAATATTTTGTAGAGGAAGGAGGAGGAAATCGGAACAGAGAAAAGAGAGTAAAACAAAAGGTTTTCGGCTATTAGGGAAAAGGGTTTCTGGAAACAAGGTGAAGGGAATTCAGCATTAGCCTAGCCACCTCCTATTCGGCACCTATTTATAGACCCTATAGCTGAATTTCTCAAGCCCAAGTTCCCAATTCGGCTCCACCTCTTCCTTACTTCTTATCTCCTCTTTTTTCTCCCTGATAACCCCTTGATCCTTTCCGCAAATTTCTCTTCTTATCACTCCCTACAAAGTTCAATTCCAACGCCACCTATGTCCACCCTTTAAGAAAAATAAATCCCTTATTTGAGCAAAGTGGGATTTGAACCCCAGACCTCTGACACTAGCCACACTCCAGTTATCCCCTGGGCCAGCAGGCTCCTTTCTGTCCAATTTTCCCTTCATTTATTCAAAAGCCCACCTACTTGCCATCAGGGTTCTTTAATAATTTTAATAATTAAACTATAATTTCTTTTACCTCTAGGTTCAAACTCAAACCTTGACCAAGACCTACCATCACATAATTAGCACTTAACCGAAAATGCTAGGCACAAAAAAAAATTCGAGATTTTGAGATTTTTGGGTTTCGAGATTTTTTGGGGTGTTACATGTAAAATAGGTGGTTAAAAATTTGATTTGAAAGAAAATGTGGGCTGATATAATGATGATATAAGTTTGGCTAGGCTTGTGTATCAAAGAAAATGAACACATTTCATTTTACGAACCTGGGGGCTAATTTGTAATTATGTGAAAATTTAGGGGGAAAATTGTAATTTTATGATTTATTTACTATTTTTAACAATGTGATAATTAAACAAGTGAAATTTTCTATTATAGATCAAGAAAAATGGAGTCTGGACCTAAACCAAGGAAAGAACAAAGTTGTGGACTAAATCGAATAGTAGTAATATTTTGGGTACCGAGGTAAGTTTGTGTGTAAATAATGCAATGTTACAATACTATGTATTCAATGGTTTAATATTGCATGAATTGGATAATTATCTTTGTGGATTCAATTAATGATGACTCGATGACGATTCGATGAGTTCGATACCTCAAAATCCTGATTGAACCTTAGGAATAGTTAGGATACAAATGTCATGACATTAGGGTTATGTACGATGCCATGGAAGACTATGTCTGGGACATGGAATTGGCATCGATATGTAATTTCGTGTAAGACCATAACTGGGCTATCGCACTGATATGTGATCTCATGTAAGATCATGTCTAGAACATGGCATTGGCATCGATCTACAATCCCACGTAAGACCATGTTTAAGACATGGCATTGGCATCGGTATATGGTCCCATGTAAAACCATATCCTGAATATGACATTGGCATCCTACCATGTGTATGAGAGTTCCCGAGTATCATTTAGTAATTCTGAGTAGTACAACGGGTGATCCGAAGATTATATCAAAGAGATAACTGTAACAGCCCGATTTTAGGGCTAGTTAGAACAGTGATTTTGAAAGCACTAATCCGAGGCTAGAGAAATTATTTTTAATATTATTTTATGTGTTAAAGCATGATTATATGAGAGCATGAAAATTTTGGTGAACTAATTTTAGCGATTGCTTACTTAATTCCGAAAAAGGACTAAATCGCATGAAGTGCGAAAGATTTGTTTTACTATCTGAAAGTGTTAATTGGCTATGAAACATTAAATTAGAGGTCCTTAGTGAATAAATAGACCACAAATTTATTAGTGGTTGGATATGGAGCCTTAATTCATAGAGACTTAATTGATAATAAAATATTAACCTAAAAGGCTTGCTATTATCCTTTTCATTTTCCTTTCTCCTCCACCAAAAATTTCAGTAAAGAAGGGGGTTTTGAAAGCTTAAAATTTGAACAACTTCTATCTCTTACAAGTAAGTGATTTTGATGGTCATTTTTGTTGATTTTTGTATTTTTGGAACCCTTATAGCTTAATCTAACTAATGAGTGGTCTATTTTGCAAAATGGTTGATAGTATAGAGATTTACCATGAGAGAATTTGTGATGTTTGCTGAGTATTTATGGAATAAAATGAATCATGGTTGTTAAATAAACAACTTTAGTGAAGGGGGTTTTCATGAAAACACCTAAAAGGACCATTTTGTAAAGTTTATAAAATAGGTTGTAAATGTGTGAAATAATTGAAAATTTTGAGTTGCTATAAGAGTAATAAAGGTTCAGCTAGGCTTGTTAAATGACGAAATTTTGATTAAAATCATTTTACGAGCCTAAAGGCAAAATCATAACTTTGTGAAAGTCTAAGGGCAAAATGGTCATTTTGCCGAAGTAGGAATTTTGGAATGTCTTGATTAATGTGATGATTGAATAAATAAATTTTTTCATTATAGATCAAGAAATACAGAATCCGGACTTAAACCGGGGGAAAGTAAGCTAGTGGACTAAATCAAACTAGTCGCCCATATTTTGCATACTGAGGTAAGTTCGTGTGTAAATAACATACTTTATATTATGAAATTAATAATTGATGTTGTATTAGTTGTTTAATTAATGTTACAAATATGTCCAAAGAGACTTGATGTAGTAAAAACTCCCGGTTGAACCTTAGGAATAGATTGGATATCCATGCCATGACAATTGGGCGATATGTGTGCTAGTGTAAGACCATGTCTAGGACATGACATCAACCACATTATGAGAGCCAGTGTAAGACCATGTCTGGGACATGGCATCGACAATTTTTTCTCTTGTGTGAGGCTTATCGGGTATCCTTTAGTATTTCAAATGGTTCCACGGGTTATTTTAAGCTTATGATAAAGATATGAAAGTATATAATCCTGTTGTGAGTGGTATAGGTTCTTACTCGAAACTCATGAGATATGAGCTTAGTTATGATGCCTTAATGGTAAGGATGAAATTGAGTAAGTTCTATCTATATGATCTTGAGATCTTTGGCTTATACTTGTGATGTGTAAATATGTCGTAAATCTACCATTGTTAAATCAAGAATGTTGTCCTAGTTTATAATATGTGATGTGTTTAAAGATGCATGATTGATGTTTTTACTTATTTACATGTAACTTACTAAGCTTTATGCTTACTCCCTTTGCTTTCCATTTTCTTATAGCATCGCCGAGCTAACTCAGGGACCAAAGGACGTCAGAGGCTCGATCACAGTATCAATCAGAATATTTGGTATAGTTAGATTTATCATTTTGATTATGGCATGTATAAGGACTTGGTCTTTTTGCTATGTGTCATATTGTTTTAGCCAAATATGTTGGCTTGTCATGAAAGTTGATTCATTTTGATAAGGCCATGGATGATGGCTAATATTTACAATTGCTAAATGCATTTGACGAGGATTTCCATGGATGTGGTTATTGCATGGCTTATATTGATAAGTAGGAGATGTTGTATGTGATAGAAAATAGCTTAGAATCGATGTGTGGATGTTTGGTTGTGCCTGTTTTGGTTATGTGTTTAAGCTTGGATTGAAGATGTTTGATGTTGTGTAGGTTGGTGCAAGTAAGGGTGGCAAAAAGGCTTGGAAGATAGCCTTGTTTTTTTTGACACAAATAGACACACGGGCGTGTGCCTAGGCTGTGTGTGACACACGGTCTGCCCCATGGGCGTGTCGTCAGGCTGTGTGTCCCCTGGACCTAAATTTTGCAAAACAAAATGCCTAGTAGTAAGCACACAGGTAGAGACATAGTCGTGTGTCTCAACTATGTGGAGGACACGACCATAGTACATGGGGGTGTGCCCTGGCCCTGTGAAGTCTGCATCTTAAATACGAAATTAAATTTGCCACACCGCCTAGAAAACGGCCGTGTGCCCCTAAATGGTTGCTGATGTCAAAAATAGAATGTCAAGCTTTTAATACACGGGTTGAGATAGGGGCATGTCATGGCCGTGTGGGGGACACAGGCAATGGACATGGGCGTGTGCCAGGCTATGTGAAAACCCTTATAGGTTCGAATTGAGAAATAAATCCACACAGGATAGGGACACGGGCGTGTCCCGATAGGTTCAGGCCATGTAAGCTACACGGGCCTTCAACATGGCCATGTTAAGAGGACACACAGCCGTCTACACGGGCGTGTGCCCCTGTTTGCATTGAAATTTTTCAAAGTTTTCTTAACTGTTCAGTTTGTTCCCGAACTATTTCCAAAGTGTGTTTTAGGCCTCGTAGGTTCATATTAGGGACGTTAAGAGGAAGTTTGAAAGTTTTAAATTTGAGCAAAATTTTATGACCCGAAGATGTTTGTATGCATGTGTTTAAGCCCAGTACTGCCTTATACCCTGTCCCAGCGTAGGATACAGGTAAGGGTGTTACAATGACAAGGTATGATCATGTTGAAAGGGTACAAGTAAGTACACAACGCTCATAAATATTGAGATGATGAATCAATGAGACCTCAGTAGGATGTGAATGAATGAATTATGATCATAAGTCTTATTGTACATTATGCAAATGACATGACTTAAAATGTAACTATGATACTTGATGACATTATGATAAATATTATTATGTTATGTGTATAATAATGTATGGTTAATGTTGTTAATTATTTACATGCAAACTTACGAAGCTTTATACTTACTCCCCTTTCTTTTCCATTTCCTTATAGTGTCGCCAAGCTAGCTTGGGGATTGAAGGACATCGGATTTCGATTCACACAATCAAACTAATCTTTTGGGTATAGTGAATTTAAGTATTTTGAGTATGGCATGTATAGGGACTTGGTTTTTTTGTTATATGACATATTGGTTTAGCCAAATGCGTTGGTTTATGATGATATTGATTCATTTTGTATAAGGCCATGAGATATGGCTCATATTGATTATTGGGTTGTAAACCTATTCATATAAGCATGCATGTGCCTATGCAATTGTGATGTGGTTTGTTGTTGTGAGTATGGGATGAAATGTGTTGTGACTATGATCGTTTGTTGATGGAATTGTGATTGAATGACTTGATGACAACTAAGGCATGAATATGGTATATGAAAGTAATCCACAACTCTTAGCGCATGCAAATTTATAAAATTTGGCTTGACCAAGTAGGAAGTCTTATGCATGTTTTAGTAAAGATGAAATGATCATGATCATGTCTTGTTTATGTATGTTTAAATGCTCAAGTATGCCATGTTTACTTGCCCTTGAAGTCATGTATGTGTTTGTATAAATAAGGGTGGCAATTGGCTTGGATAATAGCGTCAAAGTTGTCAACACGGATAGACACACGGTCGTGTGTCTATGCCGTGTGTGACACACGTTCAGCCCCACGGGCGTGTGACTCGGTCGTGTGTCCCTTGCACCCTAATCAGGTAAAATAGAATGCCCTGTAGTAAACACACAGGCAGAGACACGACCGTGTGTCTCAGCCGTGTGAAGGACACGGCCGCAGGACATGGGCGTGTGCCCAGGTCGTGTGAAGTCTGCACTTAATTATTGGAATTTAATTTGCCAACGGCCTAAGTACACGGGCGTGTGACTTGGTCGTGTGACCCTAATTGTGTTGATGAAATCATAAACAGAGAGCTACAAGGGTTGGGAACACGGGCGTGTCCCAAACCACACAGGCTGTGTGACCACACGGCCTACCCAGAGGGCGTGTGACCTGTTTCATGAAAATTTTCTAAGTTTTCCCAAATTTTTCTAAAGTTCTTGTTTTAGTCCTGAACCACACCTAATGTATGTTTTGGGCCTCGATGGCCCATACAAGGAACGATATACATGTGAATGAAAAGTTTTAAATTGGATGGAAATTCATGTCCAGGTTTTGTATGATTGTGTGAGTTTATGTCCAGTAACACCTCGTACCCTGTTCCAACGTCGAATGCGGGTAAGGGGTGTTACATTAGAAATGTTGACCTCTTCTAATTCTAGAATCTAGACCTGAATTTATTATCCACATTGTAGAACAAAATAATTAATGTAGCTAAATTGTTTTCTAATTGATTTTTTCAACCAAAAGCAATTAAAATAAGTGATAGTATGATCATGGAGATTGTGAATTTGTCATTTTTATTATTTTAAAGGATTTATAGCGAATTGCAGAATTAAGATTGACACTAGTTGTCAACTTCTAGAATTGAGAATGCATTATTTTATATGCCCACTGCCAACTCTACAAATACATACACTTTTTTACTCCACAAAATGACTGCCCATTTTTTTCCCTTCACACATGATAGACAATGATCAAAAGGGTTTTAATATTTCAATCTCTGGTTGGACATAAAATTTTCCATATTATAGACTGATATGCAGTATCATGATTAGTCTAAATTTCTTTCACATCTTGAGTCAATGTCAATCTTTGTAATCTTTCATCACTTTTATCCCCTAATGATCATTTCAAGATTATTCCATTCATGGATAAAATTTCAACCTTATATCTATGAAGCACATCTCCAGTGCCTCCTTTATTGAATCATACAAAGCCTATTCCTTGATGTTTTTACTTGCAGTGTTGCACCATGTTTATAACAGCCCGCTTTTAGTGAAATCGAAAAAATGATTTTGGGACCACAAATCTTACAAGTAAAAAATTATTTTATTATTATTTTAATGTCTATGGTATATTAGTAAGGTCGTATAAAAATTTCATTAAGAAATTTTGATGTTTGCATGCTTAATTAAGTAAAAAGGACTAAATCAAAAAAAAATGCAAAAGTATAGTTCTATTAGCTAAAAGTGTTAAATTGCTATGAAATTTTAATGTGAGTGACTTAAATGGTAATTAAACCATTTAATTAGTAGGTGGACAATTATGGACATAGTATTAAGTAATTTTAAAGTTTATAATTGAGGTTAATTTTATAAATTAATAATTTATCATAAAACAAATTAAAGAATTAAGGCATTATTTTGGTGTTCATCTTCTCCACCGAAATTAGGAAGAAGAAAACTCTCCATTTTTTCACCTTGAGCATTTGGTTATATCTCCCTTGCATGTAAGTGTGTTTTCATCCCGTTTTTAATTTTTCTTTTTTATGTTTTTAAAGTTGTTGTAGCTTAATCTAGCCAGCCTAGGGACTAATTTGCAAAACTATTAAAGGTTTAGGGATTTTCCATGAATGTTCTTGCATTATTTATGAAGCTTGATGAAAGATTATGAGTCCTTATTGTTAAATAAACTACTTTTGCAAAGTGATTTTTGATGAAATTATCATTTAGAGACTTATTTTTAAAAGTAATAAAATTCCATGATAAATTTGTGAAATGATGGTTTGTGTGGGTTGGTATGAGTCCCTAGGAAAATCGGCTAGCATGGTCTATGGTTGAAATTGCATGAATTTCAATTTACGAGCTTAAGAACTAAGTTGTAAAGAAGTTCATTTAATAAGGGCAAAACTATAATTTTGTAAAAGTATGAATTTTGGATTAAATTGAGTAGTATGTATATTAAATCTATTGAATTTGCTTATTTAGATCAAGTTAAGACTCATATGGATCTAGATTGAGGAAAAAATAAAGTCTCGGATTAGTGGTCCTATTTGGACATCTTTATATTCGAGGTAAGTTAGTATGTTTAGATGATGTTTTAAAGTTATTTGATTTATATGCTATTATATTATTTATGATATCATGTTACGATGAAAATCCGACGACCTTACAACGACTATCAAGCCCCGTTTGACCCTTAGGAATATATAGGATACAAATGACATGTCATTAGGGTTACCTTGTTTCGGGTGTTGGTCATGAATGCTCTACCGATGGCTAAGTTCCAATATTTGTTGCGGATACTCGTTAGCTTGTGTAAGCAGCATCGTGTAGCTACATTTCGATTGTCAGCTTGTGTGAGCATACCCATTTATGGCTTGAGTGAGCATTGATGTAAAGGAAAAGGAAAAGGAAAAGGAAAAGGAATGGTTTCGA